>NW_008605064.1:3809-9404 GCF_000691845.1 Merops nubicus | reverse complement strand
TCTGACCGCAGCGGGGCAGCCCCGAGCCGAGCTCCTCCCCGGCCTGATTCCAGAGCATGGGCTAAAAGCGATGTCCCTTCCCCGCGCCGAAAACCCTTGTTTCCTCCTGTTCCTGTTTGTCTTCCAAACAATATTCATCCTCATACTCTACCGAGGGGGACCTTCCAACGTGTTTCGTGGCTTTTTGGACTCGCATCAGGTTCTGGACTACTCGAGAACTCACGATGTGTACACCAACCTGAGCCTGTTCCGCCGGGCTGCCGCCGAAGAGCCCGTGCCCTACTGCTCGGCGCCCTCACCCATCCTCGGTAGGTACGAGCCGAGCGTCTGCACTGCTGCCGAGCTGGGCCAAAAGGCGAAGCACCTTGCAAGTATAAACTGTATGGTTTTCAGACCTTTTCTCTTTTAAAGTGTTATTTTGATGTAGTACTTAAAATGACAAAACTTTCTTGGTGCCATGAGGGAAAGTATTTCACGGATCTAAAAGGTTCCAATATTCAGGATTTGGCTGCATAGAGATTATAAAACAGCAGTGACAACAGTGCATGTGGTTAATGCAAAATTAGTAACACTTTTCTCTTTTCCCTTGGTGTTCTTGTATGAAATGTGCCTGTGATTGTACTTTGGTAACTGCATAATTTTGACTCACTGGGTTCTTGTCTCAGCCTTCTATCATGGGTGTAGTTCAGTGCAAATGTGGCTTTAAATATCGTTTGTATGAGAGTGTAGCCTGGCACTTTGCTCTTCACGGTGATCTTTCTGCCCTATGTTATGTGTTCTTTAGACTTAGAAACTTCTGTGAGGTCTGGTCACAGGTTAATTTCTATTTCCACTAGGGCTGAATTAGACCCTAGGGGCAGCATTAATCCAGCTACTGCACTGCTAAAAGAGCTGAGAAGCCACGTAAAGACCAAATCAAGTCCATAGAGCAAGTCTGGCTGTGGCAAAGCCGTGCACCTCTGCTGAGGGTGAATCGGCTGCACTCGGCCAGCCAGGAGCAGAGTCCTGCCAGCAGGCACTTGGAGCTGGCTGGGACACCTCCTGTTCGGAGTCCCCTGTGCTAAACGACCCTGGTCTGTTTTGCCCTACCGCAGGGGCTCCTGCATTTCTAAATCTGGCAGGTGGCCAGGCTTGGAGCACAGTTTGTAGTTGCCCTGCTGCTCTGGGAGAGCAAATCGCTGCACGTGGGGCACAGCGAGAGCAAATGGCTGCCCTTGCTCCGCAGCTGGAGGTGTCTGGGAGGCCAGCACCGTGGCTACTCCTCTGACAAGCTGCTCGCTTTGGTTGGAGACCTCAGCTGGGATGCTCCAGATGAGCCTTTTTAGGCTGCAGTCTTTGTAACGGTGCTTGTTCTTTTGGGAAGCTTCCTCTCCTTCCTTCAGCACACATGACAGAACTGCCTGATAACTTTTGGGTGTAAGCTTCAGCCTTTCCCTTGGAGAGAGCCCTGCTGAGAGCTGGAGCACTCACAGTGCCAGTTGCACTGCTCTCCTGCAGCCCGTGTTAATCATTAGCTGCAGCCGGTCAGTTAGTTTGGGAAGCTGCAGTTCTGTTTCACACTTAATTGTTTTACTTGAAAAAGCCCAGCAGAAGTGTGGCTACACCCTGCTCACCTCCACTGCTGCCAAGAATCCACTGTCACAGAGAGTCAAATGGGAAAGCCTTGGTCTCAAAAAAAGGCAACCCAGACAAAATGAGATGCAGCTCTGTGCAGCTTGCCGTGCAGCAGGTAAGCATGAGTTGTGAGTGACATGTAGGGGGGATGCAGGCAGTAAAATGTCATTAGTCAGTGCTCCTAGAGCTTGTGCAGTCTTTCTGGGGCCTCTCCTGCCTGTCCCTGCCCTCCACGTGCTACTTCAGAGCTGAAATGAAAATGTGACGTTAGTTATGGATAGAAACAAACAGTGACTTGACTGGGAGGAAGGAGGAGATCCAAGGCAGAGTAAACGTGTAAGTTTTGCTGTGTGGAAACACTCGGAGCTGAGCACAGGAAGCATTTCTGCTGGTGGGTTGTGTTTCCCCCGGGGAAGGCTTGCTGCCCTGCAGGGACCTGCCCTGTGTTCCCTGGGCACAGCAGGAGATCCATCAGTACTTGAGAGATGTCTCCGTGGCTGCTGTCATCTCGTGGGGCTGATCTCTCTTGGAAGTGTTAATCAGAAAGAATGATGCCTTTTAATATTAATTTCATAAACTCCATTAAATGAGATTTGAAGTCAGTTCCCCAGGACTGCAGTTCAGAGCTGGTAATAACTCACCGTGCCCACTCCAGGGTGTGAGGAAGTAACTGGAGGAGTGGCAGGTGCCTCTGGTGGGTTTTGCCTCGGGGCTCTCATGAGGTGCAGTGCTGTTCCCACTTCAGCAGCTAGCTGGTAGCTCAGGAACTGTGCAGGGGTGAGATCAGCTTCCAGCTCACCTCTTTCCTACCTCCTCACTCTACAGCACCCTGGTCCTGGCAGGGGTGTGGAGCAGGGTCTGAGGTGGAATTGCTGCTCCTGCTTTGGAAGAGCTAGACTCCTCCTGACTGTCTCAATTTTATAATGCTCAGTGGTGTCCAGTGTACTTTTTGTGACTGACCACTGGATATTAGTTCTCATCATCAGTAGTGTGAATAAATCACACAAGCTCCCTGAAAGGTTAAAGTTCCTACCCAAATAACCAGTTGCCTACTCCTCCTCTGGTTTTGGAAACAGCAAAGTGTTTACATGTTAGAGTTGTGCTTGTTCACAGACAGAAGTAGCATTTACATTCCAAATCTGCCTTTCTCTCACGTTGCTCACAGTGTGTTGTTTCACTTCATCTTTTCTTCTTGCTAGGAAGAAGCTTGATGCAGGAAGACTTGGGGCTTTTTATTTTGTGGGGTTTTTTTCCAAAGAAGCACCTTACCTCACATGTGGTGTGTGCTGAACGAGTTGGTTTGGCCCTGATGACATCAGGAGCTGGAGTTCTGTCTGTAGGTGCTGTTGATGATGTGCTTGTGCTGTGCCAGACTTCCTCTGCAGGCCCTTCCTGGAGTAGTGACTCCTTCCAGTCCCATCTGCCATAACCTTTTGGTGAGCACGACCATCTGTGGTGGTACTGAGTAGCTCCTACTGCATTCCTTAATGGATCCTCTCCTGCTGAGCTGCTTCTCTTGGCTTTAGCAGTGATTAAAAAGGCAGCAATGCTGAGGTTTATTTCCAGCTGCAGTTGAGGCAGTCCTGTACTCTGCCATTAGAAACTGGTGCTTAATGAAGGCTCTTGGTCTGCTTTCTTTTCTCTCATTCAGTGGCAGTTACCCAGATCTGGCTGTCCTGTGGTGCTGCAGTGTCTGAGGGGGGTATCCATCCATCCATGCTGCTGCTGGTGCCCCTCCAGCCCGTGCAAGTTCTGCTCGTGCTGGTTGAACTCAGTAGCCATGGCTGTGAACTCTGGATGCGTGGCAAGGGGTTGGAAGTCGTGTAGTTTCTTTCCCACAATGGGCTAGATCTGCTCAAAATCAGTAGATCCCCCTGACAAACGTGTTGCCTGGGGGGTGAAGCAAGCAGGAGTGTGCTCTCAAAGGTGTGGAACTGTGAGGGTTTAGTTCCACTCATTAAAGTTTCGTGTTAATTAAACACCCTCCATGTGAGGGAGAGACACAGGGACCAGGCTGAGGAGAAGCTGCTTGGCTGTGCCAGGGTGCTGATTCTGTGCCTGCTCTGCAGCAGGATCCTCTGCTTTCCAGCATGTCCAGGATGGGTTTTCTCCTTTCCCAGAGCCACACTTCAGCAGTTGTATCCTTCTCCCTGGGGTTCAGCCTGCAACTGCTCTCTCCCATCTGAGGTGTCACTGGGTTCCCTGCAGGAGCCCTTGGTTAGCTGGGCAGGAAGGAGACCTGAGGGGCAGAATTCAGCTTGTAGCCAAGGCGTGTGCAGCAGCCAGAGGTCTGGGGTGTAAGTCACAGACTGACTCCTCTTGCTGTTACCTGCACACACAGCAGATTTTCTGGGCTGAGTGAGGGATGGAGCCAAGTGTCTTGGGAGAACGTGACATCCTGAAAAGCCTGAGAAATGCTGGCACTGCCTCCATGAATCAGACCCTTGGGTGTGGAAGGAGGCAACAGAAGTGAAACCATAGCACGTTACTGTACTCACAGCCCTCTGTCTGAATTCAGACTTGGATTTGTTTGAAATTAAAGATTATCACTGTAGGATCTTACTCTGCCCCGACTGCACTGCAGAGAACAAGCCCTGCCCTTGTGGGGGAGCAAAGGGGATCAATTCCCCTTCTGGTATTTCCCTTGGAGCAATGAGCTGTCCTTGAAATCCAGTCTGGATGTAACATTTCTTTAGCCAGCTCCAGTTGGTGTCAAATCAGTGGCTAATGGTGCTTTAGTTGAAAGATCTGATAATCAGGGAGTTCATAAATCTAAAAAGGAGCATAAATTACAGATTTAAACCATGCTGGCACTGAAATGTGGTGATTGTAAAGGCAGAACAGGACACTCTGCATAGAAGCAGGTAATAACATCATAAAATCTGAGCAGCATATGTGACCCGGATCCGTGGGCTCACAGCAGGATTCTCTGAAGAATTGCTCTTCTGCTGCAGGGACAGGGCTGTGGCAGCATCCCCAGCTGCCTGCTGGGGGCCACACAGCCCAGACCCAGCTCTCACAGCAGCTCAGATGCTGGGGGAGGACTGGGAAGGGGTAGGCAGGAGACAGCAAGGTCTTGCTGACAAGCAAAATTCAGGTTTTCCTTTGAAAAACAGCCAACCAACCAGCCAGCAAGCGCCATGAAGTGGGACTGCTGGCAGCTGGGGGGTGGGCCCGGGGCTGTCCCTCAGGCAGTGCTGCTGTGTGCTCCCTGGGGAGGGAGGGGACACCTGCCACCTGTGCTGTGCCCCTGGAGGTGAGGTGGGTGTGCCAGTGCCACAGGCTGGCAGAGTGTGCCAGTGCTGGAGGCACAGTGACTCTGCTGCCAGACTTACTGCCTAAGCCTTGTCACCAGTCAGAAGAGACAAGACCCAAACCCCAGCCGGGGGGTGTGGCTTCCTCTTGAGTCAGCTCAGCAGGATGTGGGTGCAGGCAGGCTCGCTGCCCTGCCTGAGCTCTGTGGGACACCTGGGAGCAGAGTTCTGGGTGCTCCTGCCTGACGTGCAGCTCTGATGAAAGCTACTGAACACGAGACCTGAGTGTTTGGTCTTTCTCCCTCGGGCTTGCTCCTGAGGAGCCCATGGCAGTGCTGGGCCCTGTGCTGCTGTGGGGAGGGGGCAGCAGGCAGTGGGGAGCTCCCCACTGAGCACGGCTGCCTGCTGGAGCTGTCCTAAGCAGCAAGCCTATGCACCTCCTCTGACAGGCTTGAGTGGAGGTTAAGAAATATCACTGACCTTCCTTTTCCCCTTCTTCTCTTCCCTTAGTGGGCCCACTGACCATCACCTTCAGGGTGCCCCCTAACGAGCGAACCATCATCCAGAAGAACCCCTTTGTTCAGGCTGGTGGCCGCTACCGGCCCCCTCACTGCTTGGCCCACCACAAATCAGCCATCCTGGTGGCCTACAGGAACCAGGAGAGGCACCTGCACCACCTGCTCTACTACCTGCATCCCTTCCTGCAGCGCCAGCAGCTCAGCTACAG
>NW_008605064.1:555-3786 GCF_000691845.1 Merops nubicus | reverse complement strand
CAGCAGGTAAGTGTGAGCCAGGAGCTGGGGCTGTGCCCAGCTCAGGGCCGGGTGCTGAGCAGAAAGGTGGCTCTCCCCCTGGGGAGGGGCAGGGGATGCAGGGGTCTGGAGCAAGTCAGCTGGATGAGGAGCCACCTCTGTGACTGCTAGTGAGAGAACTGTCACCCCACTTGTCAAATCACGTCCTGCTAGTGATTGCTTCTGCTGGTTTTCCTTCTAGAGGGACAGAGCTGTCTGTAAGTGGTGAGTTGTTTTCAGCTGTTCAGGGTTTGATTCTCCACCACCGTGAATCCTGAGCTGCTGCCCTTGCTCTGGTGCAGCAGGCAGGTTCTCCTTGCAGGTGGGGAATGGCACCTTCAACCGCGCCAAGCTGCTCAACGTGGGCGTGCGGGAGGCCCTGAAGGACGAGGACTGGGACTGCCTGCTGCTGCACGACGTGGACCTGGTCCCTGAGAACGACCACAACCTCTACGTCTGCGAGGAGGAGTGCCCCAGGCACATGGCCAGTGCCATCGACAGGTTCCAGTACACGTGAGTGCCTCCCTCTGCCCTCGGGGCTGCTGAAAGGGAACGGCCCGTGAGAGGGTCTGTGTCTGGTGGGCAGCAGGGACTCCCCCGGGAAGGGAGTTCTTGGCCTCAGCATGCCACCCTCAACTGCCCCTCCCCGGGCCACTGTTAGCTCAGTGTGGAGACTGCTCTTTGCTTTTCCTTCCCAAATAAAAGGATAGGGTGGGAGCGACTGGGTCTCGTGGAAGATGTGTGACAGTATGCAGGTATTCTGAACTGACCCAATGTGAATTCAAATCAGCCAGCTTTGCTCTGCTCTGCTGGGGGAGAGGGTGGAGGGGGGAGACAGAGGGACTGTCACACAGTAGGAATTACACTGGTCTCTGCTGACAGTGTCTGTAAGGCATGTGATTAACACATGTGAGTTGGACCATGCTGTTAGTTTAGGGAGGACTGCTATATGCCTTCAGTATCAATGCCTTATTTTTTTTCCCCTTTCTCTTTCAGTCTGCCATACAAGTCCTTCTTTGGGGGTGTATCTGCTCTGACTCCAGAACATTACATGAAGATGAATGGGTTTCCAAACACGTACTGGGGCACTGGTGGTGAAAATGATGACATTGCTACAAGGTACTGTGGCAGGGCTGGGGTGAGAACAGCACCAGGCTGGCCAGTGAAACACAGACAGGGACTGAGCTGGTTCCCCTTAACGTGCTTGCAGTGTTATGGTGACCCAGAGTGCTGCTGGCACTGGGAATGGTTAATGGCAGAAGATGCTCAGATCTGTGGCTCCAGCCATTGTGCACGGGGAGGACAAAGCTTTCCTCAGGCTCTGGAGGGCAGAATGTTGCTGCACATCCTTGTGTCTGCTCCCTCTGGAGTGTGACTGAGGGGTTGTAACCCCCAGCAGCTGACGGGTGACTCCCCTGACAGTACCAGCCCCGAGGGAGGGAAGGAGTGTGCAAGCTTGAGGAGTAAGAGAACCAGGAGGGTACTCAGCAGTTCTCAGACAGGTGGGAATTTAAGTTATGTTGAGTGTAGCTGGGTTGCTCCAAGTATTGCCTAATCATCACCAATACATGGAAATAAGGAACATGAGGAGTTCTAACTCCTGCCTGCAGTGCTGGGGAAGCCTCTGTACTGTTTCCAGTCGGTGGCACCAAGAGCTGATGATTTGAACTGGGATTTCAGTTGCCATGGCAACAGCACCACAGATGTGAGTGCAAGGAGTTTAGCTCAGGTTCTCTGCCTGGTGCAGGTCCCTCAGCTGCCAAGCCAGGGCTGTAGCTGCTCTGCTCAGCTTTGTAGCTGGTGTGTGCCTCCCTCGTGGCACGCTCGGGCCGCGCAGCCAGCCCAGCTCCCGTGTCCTGGGCTCAGCAGAATGTTGTCTGAGGACTGCAGGTTTCACAAAGTGCTGTTCTTCTGGGAAACAAAATGTCAGATTTTTCAAACAGGGAATTCCTGATTTTCCTTTGTGATTGTGTAGAGAATTAGCATTTACTAAAGGAATGGAATACCACCAAGACAATGGTCACATCTGACACTGCAAAGCTGTGTCTGTTCAGCTGGTCTTGGTGCAGCTTGGGCACCTAAGGTGGCTCTCAGTACCTGTGGTGGAGCTGTGCCAGTTCTCAGGAATGCTCTGCCCCACAGAGATCTCTTGGGGCATGCAGGTTATGCAGGTCTCAATAGTCCTTTCTTGGAGGGAAATAAATCACGTGTTGTGTCCCTGAAAACAGCAGTTCTCTGGCCCTTAAGCACATGCAGGCCATGGACACTGCCTCTTCATGAATTACTCACATACTGAGTCTCAACCTGCAGATTTTAGGAATGAGCTGGAGTGGCCAGCTTGATGCAGCTACTGGGATTTTAGGAGGTGCTCAAGCACTTCTTACCAAGCAGCCACAAAGTTAATTAATTACTATTTGAAAGTGGACACTTAAATGTCAAAAAAAACCCCTCCAAATTTCTGGGACCCTGCTTATCAAAGTAGAGTTAGTGGAAAAAAAACTATGCTGGCTGCAGTTGACAGACTGCAGTACTCTGTAATATTAACCCTGGCAAACACTAGGATCTACCTTTTGTTAGAAAAATACACTAATAGGAAGGACTTATGTTAACATTATCAACTACAGGAAAGCCTGTTGGGTGCTTCTTAATAGCAAATGAATTAATTGTTTCCTATTATGATTTCAGCAAAGCTAGTTTAATGTTCTTGCTTTTTGTTTTTTTGGCTGAATGTGCCACAAGCTCATGTTCAGAGAACAAAACAGCCTGTCTAAAACTCAGTCTGAATGTCACACAGCCAGTGAAGTGTTGCCATCATTTGAGGGCTCTGTCCTACAGCCTGTCACCTTTACAGCATCCCTGTGCAGTGCAGCTTGCTGCTGGACCACACCTCAGCAGAAGGCAAGCACCTGGCCCAGGCCTGCCAGGTAGAGCAGCTCAGCTGGGCAAACATCACTCCTGCACTCAGGGGAGTTTCTGCTGTGCAAGAGCTGCCCTGTGCTAGCAGAGCTTTGCTGGCCCTGTGCTAACAGAGCTTTGCTGGCCCTAGCACTACTGCAGGCAGTTTTTACTGGTCAACTAACAGAGATGCCATCAGCAATAGATTGCTTGAAGGCACCCAAAACACCCTTTTTTTAGGAGCTCTGTTCCTTGGGTGCCCTTCTGTCCAGCTGTCCTGCAGCTGAGCAGCTCCTGTTTGCCTGGTGCCCGTGTTTA
>NW_008605064.1:0-311 GCF_000691845.1 Merops nubicus | reverse complement strand
CCCCAAACCCCCCTTTTTTTAGGAGCTCTGTTCCTTGGGTTCCCTTCTGTCCAGCTGTCCTGCAGCTGAGCAGCTCCTGTTTGCCTGGTGCCCGTGTTTATCACTGATCTTTTATGAAGCCAGCCCCTAATCAGGCCCTGGGGATGAATGGCACTTCTCAGGGAGCTGGGAGAGGCTGAACTCCAGACTGGCTTCCTTTCAGAAACAGCAGGCTGGGGTTTGGTGGAGCTCTAGGCAGGAAAAGCTGTTCTCACCAGGCAGTGTAAGTAATGCTCAGCTGCAGGCTCCTGGGGACAGCTCAGCATGCCCCT
>NW_008605063.1:14931-15201 GCF_000691845.1 Merops nubicus | reverse complement strand
CAACGGAGTTCTCCACCTGCCGCGATGGCCGAGGCGCTGCCTGCCCCCTTCTCAGAGGTGGAGTGCAGGCAGCTGCGGGGCAGAGGTGATGGAGCATTGCCCAAGGGCAGGTACCAGTGGGCAAGGAAGCCCGAAAACAGCGTCGTTCGCTGAGGTTCACCCCAGGGTGGGAAGGGGAACCTCTGGAGCAGGTGCAGGAACTCACGCTCAGCCCCACGGCTGTTCGTGCTGCCAAAGCCCAGGAGGAGACCAGGGTTCCCACAGGAGAGG
>NW_008605063.1:11552-14916 GCF_000691845.1 Merops nubicus | reverse complement strand
GGCAGGGCAGCTGCTGAATTCAACGTCATGATCCCTCCCAGACTTTACCCATCATTTAAAGCGTTAAAAATCCTTCTGCCCTGGCTCCATCTCCCTGAAGACTGAGGGCCCTTTGTGTGCAGTGCTGACACGGCAGACTGGCCCGTGAAGGCAGAATTGTGCTGGGTTTGGGGGAGAGAGGGGGCAATGAATAAACCTCACTGTTTGCTCCCTATAATTCAGGAGATTGCAGAGCTCCTCTCAAACGCAGAGCTGCACGGTCAGTGCTCCACCAGCATGACAATTTTTCCAGGTATGTCAATGCATACGTGGAAAACCTGGCTTCCCATCACCGCCCTGACAGCCGCTCGTAGGCAGACAATGGTGCCTCACAGCCATGCTGGCCACTCCGTGGTGCAGTGCCTGGCACACCTCCCTCCCAACAGCTCCTCACCTCCAGAGGTGGAGGCCAGCCCCCAGCATGCCCTAAACTTTGCATATATAAAATTATGCGGGGTGGTGACCAATGCTTAAGTTAAAATAATCAATTTCAAGAGTAATTCTGGTGTTTCACTGAAAGCTGCCATTTCCAGCTCACCTCAGTCCTGAGCATTACTCATTATCCCTGACCATGAAACAAATGGTGCTCTGCTGTCTGTGTTTTGCTTAGCCTGAGCAGAAGCTACTGACCCCCAACACAAGGAGAACACTGGCAACTGACCTGCCACAGCTCTCAGAACATTACATGAGGGCAACCAGCTCCACATGACAAATGAGTCTCATCAGGGAATCCAGCTTCCCTCCAAATAAGGGAAGGTGTCACTTCACTCCCATGATCTCGGGAACCTGGTGATTGCTCCTGTCTCTCCACTCTGACCCTGCTCTTGTGGGTGCCTGTGGGCTCAGCTGCCTCTGGGGGAAGAGCAGCCCCATGGTGGCCCCGTCAGACAGAGAAAAGAGGTGAGAACAGTTACCAGCATGTCCCCTCTGTGGTAGAGGCTGGGAGGGGTTGGACCTGGATTGGCAGCGTGGGTTTTGCAGGGGGGGAGGTGAGGGCCAAGCGCATATGGTCACCCTGGCCAGGCGGGTTGTCTGTGCGAGGAGGGAACACACAGGGCAGAGTGGGAAGGGGACAGAGGCAGGCACACCATTGTACCCTTGTGCCAAAGCTCCTCAGTTAGTTCCCCACCATCCCTACGGGTCTGTCGTTATGCAATAAACTGTTTGCAGGAGAGTTAAAATATGCTTCAGAATTGCTTTGTGATTTGCACCTCGTTACAGTCCCACTGGCACTACCATGTGCAAACCAGCAAGGTTCATCACTCAGGCCTCTTGCTGGCAGATATGACTTGACCCTCCAGCCCTACCACACACCAGTTTCCCACCCAGATATAAGCAGTGGCCAGCACAATAACTGGAGGGCACTGGGAAGCTTTTCTGTAGTTTCTATCCGTTTTGCACTGTGCCTTGTTCCGCTTTGCCCATGGGGCGTCTCGCCTGGGTGTGGGAGCTGAGCCCTGGCTGCCTGGCAGGCAGGGTGGCGGGCAGCATGGTGGGCAGTGTGGTGGGAAGGGTGGTGGGCAGGGTGGCAGGCAGGGTGTCGGTGCCTGGCAGAAGGCTGAGTGTGCTCCGGCGCTGGAAGCAGTGCCAGCTGAGGGATTAGGAGAGCTGAACAGATTCCATATCCACAGCAGCGCTAGTTAAATGGCCCTGGCAATTAGGGAAATCCTGGGACTTTGGCTGACAAAGGCAGGGAGATCAAGCCCTCTATGCCATTCCATATTAGGAGTCTCACCCCTGTCCTGGTTTAGGCTGGGATAGGGCTAATATTCTTTTCTTCTTAGTAACTAGAACCATGCTGTGTTTTTGGATTCAGTATGAGACAAATGTTGATAATATACTGATGTTTTCAGCTGTTGCTAAGGAATCAAGGAATTTTCAGTTTCCCATGCTCTACCAGAGGAGAGGTGCACAAGAAGCTGGGAGGGAGCGTGGCCAGGACAGCTGCCCTGAGCTAGCCAGGGGGATATTCCATACCATATGACATCATGCTCAATATAGAAACTGGAAGAGTTGGCCAGGAGGATGGATTGCTGATTGTCCATCAGTCAGCGTGTGGTGAGCATTAGGCATCATTTGTCTTTTCTTGGCCTTGTTTTCACTTTCTCTTTTTTTTTTTTTTTTCATTACAATTATTATTGTCATTTTATTTTTATTATATTTTAATTCTTTTTAGTTATTAAACTGTTCTTATCTCAATCCACAAGTCTTCTTTTTCCCAGTTCTCCTCCCCATCTCACTGGGAAAGAGGAGTGAGCAAGCAGCTGTGTGGTGCTTAGTTGCTGGCTGGGGTTAAACCATGACAACCCCACTATGGTTTTGGTTGCTTTCTCCACAGAGCACTCATTTTGATCTCGGTATGTGCAGACCATTCTCCAGCCCCAGGACTCTTCACATTTCTCACCCCTATGCTTCCATGCCAGCCCCATGTGCCAGCCCTTGAGCTGTCACCAGTGGGTGGAGGCGCTGGGCTGTCACTGGGGACGTTGGGGTCCAGGTGCTCCTCTTCAGCAGGGACCCTCTGGGTGATGCTGAGGGGCTGAGCTCTGCAGATGACATGGCTGGCAGTGAAAGGGTGTGAAGGCATCCTGCCCCTCACCTGCACTAACTGAGGGAGGAAGCCCACGGGGACAGGACCTCCCCATGTCCCATGGGCCTTATCAATGCTACTGGGAGGACACTGCCAGGCAGAGATGTGCCTGAGGGCTCTGCTGTGCTCTCCCCAGCTCTCCTCACAGAAGGCAAAATGTATTTAAACACTCTGAGTTGCTTTTTGGGTGTCTGTATATTGTCAGTGAGGGGCACAGCAATTCTCCTCTCCCTCACCTTGGAGGGACCACTGGTTTCATTAGGTTTGTATTGGCTTTCTCAGAACAAATAGCATTTTCTTGCAGTAACCTGGCAGTGATGTTGCTGGTGGTTCAGGCATTCAGACCTCAGCTCAGCCCACACCCAAATATCTGTCTGATATCCCAGCATTTTACACACCCAGATAAATGTTGCCTGATTTTTACCTCTTCCTGGTCTGGGGGTCCTTAGGATGTGCTTGAGTCACATATCCCAGCTTTCTCTTCTGCAAACAGGAGAGCTGGAACCCTCTTAAAATGGAAACTGGGGATATTTCATAGTTAAAAGACTTCAGCAGACAAGAGGTTTAAGAAATACAAGAGGGAGAGAGGCTTTCAACAAAATACTCAGGGCTGGTAGCGTAGCCCTTGTGCCGCAAATAGCTTGTCCTGTGGCTCATCTGCTAACTCTTAACATTCACAAGACTTGGCTTACTCGGTGATTACCTTACCTGCCAGCTAGTCTTGTCTTAAAAAGA
>NW_008605063.1:3037-11521 GCF_000691845.1 Merops nubicus | reverse complement strand
GGCCTTCCTGCATCAAGCCCTGCAGGAATGTGCTGGGCGCCCTGAGCTGCCTCTGAGCCCTGCTTAATCGCCCAGGGAATTCGTACCTTCTGCCTTCCCCAATGCTGCCCTTGCTCTCAGCAGTATTTATATTGCAGATGCAGCCACATAGCTTTTACCAAAGTTGGCTTCATGTATAGGGTGGCTGTGAAGATCCTGAAATGCTCCTGGCTCTGGGCATTCAATGGACCAAGAATTCGACTAGATAAAGGAAGAATTTTTTTATGTTGAGGGTGGTGAAATACTGGTACAGGTTTCCCAGAGAGGTGGTAGATGCTCTGTCCCTGGAAACATTCAAGGTCAGATTGGAGAGGGCTCTGAGGAACTTAATCAAATTGAAGGTGTCCCTGTTTACTGCAGGGTGGTTGAACTAGATGATCTTTAAAGCTTCCTTCTAACCCAAACCATTTTATTATTTGACCATTTCATGATTCACTGATTTGTGGTCACCCTCCAAGTATCAGCTGGTGCAGTAATGGCAGCTGGCATGGTGGTATGGCTGTGACTCAGGGAAGGGGCAGCTGCTTGGCACAGCTCAGATACATTCTCTGGCTGCATTTTTCAGGCCCGTACCCAGGACTGGCTGCGTAGGTGGGAGCCTGCAGCTTTCCACCTCAACTGGCAGCCACTGGGGAGCCGCAGCGGTGGTTTGTAGCAGGCAAGTACCCCACCCAGCTCCTCTCCCAGCAGATACATGGCCCCTGTCACCCATGGTCCCCATGCAGGCAGGGGCTTGGGAAAGCAGAACAGAGGCTCCTTCCACCTTCTGTGGGACCCAGAGCCCAGGCTCAGTCCCTGGCCATGCTGCCACTTCCCTCCTGGCACTGGGCAGGAGCCTCATGCTGCTCTGTGCAGCCAGCTCTGAACCCATGCTGAGCTGGAGGCTGCCCAGGTCCCTTCTTGCCCAAACAGCCCCCTCCTCTCCTAAGGCAGGTGCTGCACAGCTGCATTGGGCTCGTGGCTGTGCATGGGGCACAAGCAGCTCTGAGAAAGATCCAGGGGAGCCACACACACCCCAGGATCCTCAGGCTCTAGCACCATGGGGACCCACGCAGGTCCCCATGTAGGAGGACTCGGTGTCACTATGATGCCAGCAAGTACATTTAGTTCTCCTCTATGCAAATCCTGTGTCTGCTGTCAGTTTTGGGGGCTTCAGCAGTGGCTGATGAGGGGGGTGGACTTTCCACTCTGGGTGCTGTGCTGTGATTGGGCCAGGGAGCCCCATTTCCAGCAAACTCAGGTGGTATGCCAGGGGTGCGGGGTGTGCTGGGCTGCCCAAGGGCCACACACAGGGCTGGGGTTCTGCTTGGCAAGATGCTGGGGGAAGGAAAAAAAAAAGCACAGAATCATAGAATCACTTTGGTTGGAAAAGACCTTCAAGATCATCAAATCCATGACAGAGCAAGGACAGAAGAAAAGGGTTTATCCTCTTTCTGCAGAGCACTGGGGCTCAGCCCAAGGGGGTTTTCCAAGCCATGATTCAAAATCACTCTGGCCTCTTCCATGCAGTCATCAGCCCAGAGAGAGCCCTGTAGGGGGGGTCTGGCAACCCTGCCTGGGTGGGCACGAGGAGCAGGGATTCCCCAGCTTCTGGGTTTGTGAGCTCAGGGATAACTGCAGCTGGCCAGGAGCAGCCATGTGAGACACAGCGAAACTCAGTGCTTCGGGCCTGGCCCCCAGCAAACCCTGGGGCACCTCTGTGCCTGCAGGGGACCCAAGCAGAACCCAAACTGGGGAGGAGAGGTGGCACAGCTGCCCCAGGGGAAGCAGAGCCAGGGATATGTGTGGCAGCTGGGTCAGAGGCTGTTCAGGAAGCACAGGCAGAGCATCTGTGGTAGGGAGGTCCTACCCTACCTCTCTCTGGTGCCAGCTACAGGGCCTTGGAAGCAGCCAGACCCATGGGGATCCCCAAAGGGCTCAAGTCTGGGGGACCAACAGGGAGGGAGTGAGGAGGCCGCCAGGGGCTGGGTGGGTGCCCTGCGTCCTGCCCCGGGGCTTGCCAAGTGTTCCAGGCTGGGGATCAGCCCAGCTGCATTACCCAGGACACGGGGCATGGGATGGTTTGGGGGGCACTGGGACAGGATGTGGTGCAGACTCAGGCCACTGTGGGAGGACTGGTCCCAGCAGTCAGCTGCCTGTGGCCAGCTGCCAAGCCCAGCACCCTACCATCTGAAAAGCAGTAGAAAATCTACTTTCAGCCAGTAGAAAATTGACATCCTCCTTTCCAAAAGGCCACCTCGGCAGCAATGCAGCGAAGCAAAGTCCAAGGAGAGGGAAGGGATGGCAGCCTCCTGAGCCATCCAGCCTGTCTCTGTGGGCCATCCTTCCCCAGCCCTGGTGTGATCAAGAGCTCCCCAAAAGGACAGAGCTATCCCATGACAGCCCCTGAAGGAAGGAAGACGAGGACTAGGGTGCTCAAAGGCTGAACTCAAAAGCCCTGTTGCCCTGGACATTGCTGCCTAGGCAGTGATCTGGAACCAGGTGCCCTGGGCAGGCACTTGTCCTGCTGCAGGGATGCTGGTTCAGCCCTCTATGTGGTTGGGACATTCACCCATGACAAAGCACCTGCCAGAAACCACCTGGGGTCAAACTGCCCCGAGGCCCCAGAGGGAAAGATGCAGAGAGTGGGTTCTTCTGAAAACTTGCCTGAAAGAAGCATTTGTGAGTATGAGGAGCTGGTTCAAAGAGGGGGAAGCAGCTGGTGCCCAGGTAAACACAGAAACCAAAACCCTGCAGCGTCTGAGTGGCTGCTCCTGTGAGTGGTGACAGTGCGGAGTATGGCCACAGCCTGCGCCAGATATTTGACACGGTGACCAGAGCACCCTGCCAGCCTTTGCCATCCTGCCACACTCCTCTCCACAGTGCTGTGCCCCACCCGTGGCAGGTTTGGCAGCGTCCAGGAACCAGCTCGGCCTGTCTGCTCTTGCTGCTTTGCTTTTCAGACGCTGGGAAAAAACCCTGCCACCCAGCACCGTCATGCCCAGCTGCCCTGTGGGGTGCCAGGGTGGGCACAGCCACACATGGTCCTTCCAGCAGGCACTGTTCCCAGAAGTAGTCTTGGTCCCATGGACATAAGGACACCCAGCAGTGCTCAGAGTTGTGCTGAGCAGTGGCAGCAGCAAGCACACCCCCAGACCAACAGCTTTTCTGAATAGTCACTCCTGTGACAAGGCTTGTTACCTCCATGCTCACATGACAGGCACAGCACCTCCCAGGGCACCTAGCAACATCCTCTTTTCTTTTGCACCCTGTTGCTCTCTGCCTGTACCCTGTGCCAAGTGTTTCCCAGTAGCAATGGGCATGCTGCGGGGCCAGCGGGAGCCTGGCTCTGCCCT
Organism: Merops nubicus; assembly: GCF_000691845.1. Taxonomy (NCBI): domain Eukaryota; kingdom Metazoa; phylum Chordata; class Aves; order Coraciiformes; family Meropidae; genus Merops; species Merops nubicus. Next base: position 8,147 of record NW_008605063.1, on the reverse strand, counting down.
CCAAGTCCCCCAGCACAGGGGACTCAGGTACTGCAGAGGTGCCAGGACTTAGCACTGCTCCCACATCCAGCTTCCCTCTCTGCTCTGCAAGCACCTGGTGTGGGACAGAAAATCTCAGCCTCTGCCAGATTGAGGAGACCAGGCACAGGAGGAACCAGAGGGATGCCAGGTTGGGGAACCCAGCAGGCAAAGGCTGCTCCAGAGCCTCTGAAGGCAGAGATGCAGCTCAGAAACAAAAATAAGGTTGGTGCTGGGTAGAAGTCTACTGGGGCAAACGCCCTGCTGGGAAGTGTCACCATCCAGCTCAGCTGCAGCACCCCTGGGCAAAGGCAGGTGGCACAGCCTTGGGTGGTGTGGTCTGGGAGCCCTTGCAAGTAGATCCCCAGGTTCCGGGGGAAGCAGCCCAGGCCCAGTGAGGCTGTGGGTCCTTGGAAAGGTCATCTCGTTGCAAAGACGTGGGGTGCCCTTGGGAGGAGCCCCTTTGGTCTCTCCAGCTCTGGGCATGGCTCTGAGTCGCCCAGCAGCTCCGTGCAGGCACTGCCACCTGCAGGCGGCAGTTCCGGGGCCAGCTCTGGGCCTCTGCCAGCACCAAGTGCACAGCACCGCGCCTCCTGAGAGAGCAGCAACCCAACTGCTGCTCATAGAATCATAAAGGTTGGAAAAGACCTCCAAGATCATCAAGTCCAGCCACCAACCCAGCACTGCCATGACCACTACACCCAGCAGGGCTGCACCCTAGAGCAAGGAGCCACAACCTTGAGCTCACCCAGCCCAGCCTGCAGCAAGCTGCCAGTTAACAAGTGGAGAAAACAGCCACAGCTTCTCCTCCCCTCTGCCTCAAGCAGCAGGACTGGAGCAACTAACCCCATGCCTGGTTGCCCTGGAGGGGCAAACAGCCCCCAGCAAAACCAAACCCAGCCTACACCTCCCTTGCACAAAGCATCACTGGTGCCTCTGCCCCGAGCATGGGAGGAAAAAGGGCCCTGGATCTGGAAGGCAATGAAGGAGATACTTATGAAGTGCTCCGTGGAGCCCCAGGCTGGCCTGCGGGTGACAAGCCTGCCTTGCCTGCTGCTTTAGGCAAGTGGCATTCACAGCTCCCTGCCCTGGTAATACTGATGCAGGCCATGGGGGACGCACCCTGCTCCGTTCCTTTTGCTTCACACACCCCCCACGTGAACAGCATCGCCACAAAACTGCCCCCAGAAACATGCACCCAGGAGGCTCTGCCCATGCTAAAGAGGCTCAGCCAACAGGCAGTGAAAGAGACCCCTGCTATAACCAAATATAGTCTCTCTGCCAGAAAACCTGAGGTCATGTTTTCCTAATAGTTCTGCCTTTTATGCCGGATAGCTACAGCTGTTGGGGCCTTTCCCCTTTGTGTCCCTGGAAGGAAAGCAAGCACTCTCCGAGGTGCCAGGAACAAGCTCCACGCCGCAGAGGGGGTTTCTCAGAAGCGTTTATTTCACTGCTGACACGGGGGCTGCAGGAGGCAGCTGCTCACCGAGCTGCCCAGCTGCAGAAACGTCACTCCCCTTAGTCACAACAGTCCACGCTGGTGTCCGCTCACCTTTCAGCACTTACATTAACAGACCTACACCACTGGGACATTCACCTGCTAGGGACACCACTTCAAAGGATTAAAAATAACAATGACAATAATAATAAAGCAATCTACGAAGAAACACTTGGAGACATGCCTAAACAAGATTTTAGACTACATGGCAGATGAAATTTGATGGTTTTTTTGGCAGATAAGTGCTGACTGCTTCCCTGCCAATCTGACATGGTGCCAAGCTGGGGAGCACTCTCAGACTGGACAACAGCTCCCCATTTCCTGCCCCATAGCAGGAAACACTTCCAGGTCACAGCTCATACTTCCAAAACTACATGAGATTATGTGCTTGAAAAAGGTGCCAGGGAGTCCTGAGACTTCCTTCTGTGACACTGCTTGCTTCCTACCAAGTGGCAGATACTTAAGTGCGGAAGAGTGCCTGAGCTGTGGGGTTTCTTCCTTCTTTTCTTTTAAATAAAAACAAAAGGTGATTGGTAAAATGTTTTTCTTAGCAGAGGTGGACAAAAAAAAAAATTAAAAAAAAATCACATTACACTGGAAATCTATAGATTGGCCCACAAGAAAGAAGCAGCTATCTACTATTGCCCCATAATGAGTTTTTCTTCACCTACAGTTTCAAATTCCCAAGTTAGGTAGGGAGAGGCTGACCACAGGAAAAAAATAGTGTTTCCAAACAATTCCACTGTTTTAAATGTTATCCTTTTGAATTCTTCATGTAAAGTAGAAGTAGTCGTTTAAGGAAACACTGCCTTTTCTTCACAACATTCAGAGCTTTGGGCTTTTTTGGGTGAGAGGAAGAGAGAGAAAGAAAACAAGCCTCCCGGAGATGAAATGCTGGCAGTTTTGATACAGTCTGGAAGGAAAGCACAGTTATAAAAAGGAAGGAAATAATTTAGTGAATCTGCAGATAAAAGGGAAAAATATAGAGTGCTGACAGTTTGCACTGTGCCCGCTCCAAGTGTGGAATTACCCACCCTGTTCACATGGAAACACTGTCACACACAACTGTCAGGAGAGGGAAAGTGGACACTCACAAACCTGTAGTTTAATTTTGCAGGAATCAGTAATATAGAAGCCTTTTGTTGCCCCTCCTACTACCAGACAGAATGTATTTTAAGGCATACTTTAACATCCATTTCTTCCTAAAGCAACTTAAAGTGTAACAAGCCAAGATGTCAGACAGAAAACTCAACAATAGCTACTCTGACAGAGGTGAAAGCTGTTATATGTACAGTGCAGCATTTGCCTTCAAACAGGGGAGTCCTGACTTTGGGAAAAAAAAAAGAACCGCAGACCCAGATTCTAAAAAAGCAAACATTACCAACACAAGGAATGTTCATTAGAGTCCAGTTCCCACTAGAGCTACTCAACAGGAGGATGTACGAGGTGATTATGCTAAACTGTACTGATTGACTGTTCCCAGAGCGTGCCCTCGGGAAGGGGGCAAAACTGTGGGAGGCCAAACTCTGCAGTACCCTAGTGCGAACTGCCTCAGAGGAAAAGCCTGTAGTCCACAAGCCTTTATACCTATTGTTAGGCTTCACTAAGAGATGTAGTAGTCAGGTGTCACCCAAGAACTTCAGGACACTCCTGTAAAGGTGCTAGTCCTGCGTGGATTCTAATGCACATCCCCCATGAAGAGAGTCCTGCACAAAGCCTCCTGCACACACACATCTGCCAGGCTTTCCCTCCTCCTCGACTGCAGCCACCTCACAGCCACCAGAACCTCACGTAGACGATCAGCATGATAAAGAACACGGCTACGGCCGCCAGCTTGGCGTAAGTGGAACGCATGTTCAGGTACTTCGCGTCCTGGCGGTACTTCTTGGACAAACTGGACAGGTTGTTGGCCTTGGAATCCAGGGCTGTTAAAGGGAAAGGGGAGACAAGTTAATGAAGATTAACCCAAACACATGTTCCCCAAACATTACGCTAACTGTACAAGTTTCTCTGGAGCAGCTGGGAGTGCAGCAGCGTCACATGGCAGTACACCTTGTGCCTACGTGCAGTGCTCTAGTGCTTGTCCTGCTGGAACGAGAGCCACCCAAGCTAGTGAGATGCTGGCCTCACCCAAAAGAAGCACCAGTACCTGTCAGGTTGCAACTGATCCAATCAAAACAACCTCCGAGTCCACTGCTATGCTCAGGAGGCTCATGGACTAGCAAGCCTTTCCCTCCAGGATGCTCTACTCACCCAGCTCACCGAGGGGACAGGGAACCACATGCCAAACATCAACCATGGCCTGTACCTGAAAGTGCCTCTCCTCGCTGTAAGACTTCCTCGATGTTGGCCACCATAATCCTCTGCACATCTTGCAGCTCTGTGTTGATGGAGCCCAGATTTCTCCTCGCCCGGCTATCAATGTAGAGCTTCTTGGTTTTCTGGATGTAGGTGTCTGGAACAGAAGGGGCTATCAGAGGGAACCTCACCTACCACAGAGCAGCCTGACTGCCAAAGGAGTGGGGGCATTGCTAAGACAGCCAGCAGACTGCAAGCAAATATTCACTGGAGCAAAGCCAAGAGCCTTAAAGGAGGAAATCTGCATCAAAGGACATTTACCACTTCACATTTACCAAAGGAGTCCTTACCACTTCACTATTCTCTTGCTTAAAACACCCATTTCTCTAGTGCCAAGAAGGGGTTGAACTGTCAACTCCATAAGCCAAGCTGGAGAGGATCCTGTGGGTGCTGCTCCCCCCAGCAAGAAGTTTCCTAACTAGCCACAAGGAAAAGGACCTCACCAAATTCAATGAAGGAATAGGGCCTGGAAACCGTTGGCACCTTCTTGCCATGCTGCTCATCAAACTCTGAATGCAAGTCTTCCAGGTATGCAAAGGCCAGTTTCTTGGGGAATGCAGCTTCACACAGGACCAGGTAACACACTCCTTTCTCAATGATGTAGCTAAAATAATAGCAGACAGAGCACTCATCAATCAGTTTTAAATCTCTCCTATCAAACACTGCCCTGCATACCTTTATTCCTATGAGGCAATGAGAACTGGGTACAGGGACTTCCAGTTGGTTGTGTCCAGATCATGCACACACCTTTCTACAGAGTAATGGCTTATTGTTTTCTTTAACTAAAATACATCTTCTTGTAGCCTCTGACCCTATACCTGTGCCAAAAGCCCTGAACTTTTATTTCACTGGAACAAAAGTTGGCCTGTGAATTTCATTAGCTTAACAAAATACCAGCAACAAAAGAACTATAATTTTGGAGAAAAAAAGGGGAGTGGGAACAAAACAAAGTTTGCAAGCAGACTAGAGGGAAAGGTGGCCAACACAGCTCTATGACAACTCAGCACAGCCAAGTACTTGAGGCCCACAAACAGGAAGCTCTGCCCTGAAATTAGGACATGCACAAAAATTTAGTCTCAGCGTGCCAAAAAGCCACCGTGTGACTGTCAGTTACCATCTTCCATTTTGGAGGGCTGAGCATCCCCTTCACCCCAGCACCAGCCTGTTGCTGAGGTGTTGCTATGCACATCCGTGACCTCAAAGTCAGCTGGGGAAAAATACTGGTGCTAGATGGGT
>NW_008605063.1:0-3006 GCF_000691845.1 Merops nubicus | reverse complement strand
TCCCTACAGGTTTGCCAGGGGTAAGAATGACTGTGCTACCAGCTCCTTGGCTGTGATGGTAGGAGCTCCAAAACACACATCAGAACAGGAGCTGCTCTTGCTGTGCAATGCTGTTTGGCTTGTTCTGCAGCTGAGTGTGCAGAGTTGTCTTCTCCTCTTCCCACCCCCCCAACTCCATTGCATCTGATCTGTATTTGTTCACAGAGGTTTAGTGCTAGCCTTGTTTCAGTGTGAGCTCCAGGGCCTCCATCAGCGCTGAGAAAAGGGGCCTTTCATTATAATTCAGCTAAAAAGCCTACTGAAATAAGGGATAAGACAGAACCAGTCTTAAGATCATTTAGGTTATTTAGGCTTCACTACAACTCTCTGCTGCTCCACATTCCCAACTACATTTTCCTCCTCATTTAGCCAACAGCAAAATAAAAGCAACAATAATTCCATCAAAACCAAAGCAGTGGAGACTGCAGATAATCCTGCATACACTTCTGGATGTCTATCTATATTATTCAGCATGGAATTTAAATGGTATTTCTAAGTTACCTTCCCTTGCCTTTCTGCATAATGGCATTATGCAGCAGTCTAGTTAGCAAAAAGATTAACAGTGTATTAAAGAATTGACCCAGTCACAAGGGCACTGCAGTTAAATAAGGAGCTTAAACTTTTGCTAATAGCTCCATCAGGCTTACAAAACAACTTACCCCTCACATTTTTTTCCCAGATACACCAAGTCCAAGTGCTTTGAATTAACCATCCTCAACTTGTTTTTGGGCTAGGGAGTATCCAATTCTCCTGCCTCTACCTCTATGTGGCCTGTGTGCGAACCCCACCAGCCTTTAAATAACAAGCGATCCACCGCAAGCAGAGGGAAGAAACTCCAGTGGCTATAATGCATTCTGCAAGTGTGTCCTTGTGAGCCATGCTTTTATTCCTTCTTATGTCCCTCAGGTTGGACTGCATCAGTGCATTAAGACTAATCCTACCGTACATCATGCCTCTGTTCTTCCCTTACCCTCAGAGATGTTCTTGAAAGCTTGGAGCTGCTACAAATCATCACTTGATTTATCCACTGTCATGAACGGCAAGACTTGAAAAAAATCTTTTGAAGCAAGCAAAACCTGTGTCAAACAGGAATTCTGACAGTATTCCCCAGAGCAGCATGAGGAACGTGCCCTGTCAGCACAGCTAGGGCCAGCTGGTCCTGCTGGAGCTCTTCAGCTGTATTTTTCCCCCAATGCAATATTAGATGTATCAGACTTAAAATTTCTCTGTCAGCACCACCGAGAGCAAGCATGCCTCATTCTGTCCTGGATCTGGGCAACTTTGTCAGCCTCGGTTCAGTGTCAGAGCAGAGCTCCTGCACAGCCCAGCTCCTCAGCTCCACGCCTCGTGCTGCCCCGGAGCCCCAGCAAAGCCCCGCAGGAGGGGTGGCCGCTGCCACTGCTTCCCGCTCCTCACTCCAGACTGCTGCACCCGGGGGACAACCAGCAGGTGTCTTTTAGTTATCTCGGATCCCTTAGAGAGAGAAAAGCTTTCTCCTAGTAACAGCGGCCAAGGCCAAGGGTTGCAGTCAACGTGACAGGTAAGAGCTGCTTCAGGCAAAGGTCAGCTGCTGACTGACAGCACAGCAAACTCCGCCAGCGTTCCTGTACCTGCACACCAGCGTGTGCCGAGAGCCGCAGCCGAAAGGGTGACTCTGCTTTTGGAGCCAAAACTTAAACACTGCGTTTGACAGAAACCACCTCACTGGTCATAGTTTAAGCTTCGCATTTCTGCAGGACTAGGCTCTTCTCTGAACTGATCAAGCTAAAAATATTCAACGTCACCTCAGCAAGTTCAGCAATATCCTCAGCCACACTTCTAACTCTCCCAACACGAAATGCTCTGCCCTGGCTTGTGCTGCCCTCAGCAGTCAGAGCTCCAGTTTGGCAGAAAAAAAGATGTGCTGCATTCACAAACAGCATGGCCATCAGTCAGCGTTATTTAAGACTCAATCTCAAACTCCCCTGTTTCCTCCTTTTCCTGTATTGTTAATACAGGAGGTTTTCTGACCTGAAAGTATTCTTTTTATACAGGTCCTGCCTTAATGTCCCACCTTAAAAGAGACTGTATTTGAGTGCTCTGCAGTAGCAGCTGTCAGCTCCTCTGGAACTTGTCTAGGGACTAATTCAATACAAGAGGAGAAATGCTCCTTTTCCCCCAAAGCTGCCAGGCAGGTAACCCAGCTGTTCCTGCAATAGCTGTCAAAGAACAAGCTCATCCAAGTTCTCCTGCCTTGTCAAAACCAGTGACATTACAGCCGCCATTAATAGGCTCAGCCGCCTGCAAACAGCAACGGGTGCAATCCTCCCCTTGCCTCATGGAACCAACACAAGAAGCGATTTACGAGGATCTACAGAGACTCTCACCCAAGGCTTCACTGACAGTCAGAGCTACACTCCTGCAGTGCCATGGAAACATTTAAACCCAAGTTTTCTAAATTCTAGAAAGGTCCAACTCCTAGAATAAAAAAAAGAGAGATAAAGATACACTGAAGGTCTTAAAGAGTGTTAACAAACAGAAAAACTTTAAAGGGAACAGAACCTACAATGTGTTCAGCAAAGGCAGAACAACAAACCTGACTGAAAAACAAGTGTCAGACAGCAGTGCCAAGAAATAATAACTCTCGCACTCTGTTCTTCGAGGAGCTATTTCAGCTTCCAGGTCAGACACTTCAGCATCTCACCCCCTCTCAGGCAGCCCGACTTCTAAAAAAAACTAACCCTGTCCTGGCCATGCCCTCACTCATCTCCGTGGCAGCAGAAGCCCGTTTTCCCCATTACACCTACAAACACTTACTGGAAAGCCATGGCTCCTGCTTCCAGAGTACACCTCGTGGGGGACTGCTCGTTCAGCTTGCGGAAGAGCTGCTTTGCTTGACTCTGGTAGTGCTGCAGATCGCGGCCTGACTGAGAAGGGAAAACAGGCCGTTAGTGGTGGCTGCTACCGGAGAAACACCGCCCGCGAGCA
>NW_008605062.1:6033-33281 GCF_000691845.1 Merops nubicus | reverse complement strand
TGTATATTTATATATATTTGTACATAATATAATTTATTATCATTATTACTATTATTACTAGTGATAATATTACAACTGTTTTCTATTCTTTTCTAATCAACAGATCTCTCTCTCTCTTATTCTCTTTTCCTTTCAGGAGTGGAGGGGAGGGAAGAGAACATCTATTACGGTTCTGGGGACTACCCTGACCCCAAACCACGGAAAGAGTAAGTCTTGCTTTCTGTGAACTCAGATCATTGCTTAAAAATGAAAAGTTTCCAAGTATATTCATGCAAGTAATACTGCTTGCTTGGGTGTTTGTTGAAAGAAATCACAAACAGGATTCAAGCACAAACAAAGCACAACTAAGTATTCAGATGAATATTTGTGGAAAGAAGTGTTTGTCACGCTATGTTTTCACCATCAATAGAGTGTTCAAGTCACATCATAAGGCTTAAGGAAGAAGCATTTCTGCATCAACACATCAAAGTACAAGTGTCCAAAGGCAGCACCTTCCTCATGTCTGGATACTCAGAACATTTTCTCTGTCTTCAAATGTTAAACTACATTAAGTATTGGGCACCCCTGCAAAGAAAGAAAAAACCCAAAACCCTACAAACCCCCAAAACAGATATTTTTTTTTCCTGACCCTTGGAGGGAAGGTCCATTGGCAATAGGGGAGACAGGGGCAGCAGCAAGGGATAGAGGAGTCATCACTTCCCCTGGCTGTCTGCAACACACTAGCTTGCCCAGGTCACTGAGCAGCAGCAACCACATAGGACTCCTGAGTAATTTTAAGATCCTACCTCACAACTGTGAAATGAGCTAGTCAACATGGCTTTTTGCTTTAATTGGAACACTTTTAATTTGCCCAATAGCATAAAACTTGGAGCGCTGTCAAAGGCAGTCTGTTTTCTATCCAGGGAGGCATGTTTGTTATTGTTAGTGCCTCACCCGCATTACTATATTTCTTCTGAAGATTTCTTGTCCAGAAAAAACCAAACTTATATAAAATGAGATATTATAATCCACACAGAAGCATGATGTTTCCCTATTTCCCTGCCTCTATATGTATGACGGCTGGTTTATATAAAAACTCCAACTAGGCCAGATGTAAAAAAAAAAAAATTCAAGGCACAGAAATATGTGAGTTTGTAAAATAGGTATTCCTAATATATTGTATCACTTATGTCCCTTCAGAGGTGTCAGCTGGTGTCCATAGGAATCCACTGTGATATTCATGTGTCCTGTGAAGGCCAAGTGTGACAACCCCACCATGGGTGCACAAGTAACACTGAAGATGGGTTATTTAGTGATATGCTGTATAAAAAAGCCTGTTTTATCCCCATCTAATTCACCATCCACATAACTCTGAGCTATATATAAGCAAGATTTTTTGGTTTAATTTGGGTGATATTTCAGTCTTATGTCCATGCAGTTTCATGCATGTCTTATTTTTATTATTGTGATCTGGTTCACATCTTTCCCGCTGCTATGGAAACACTCTCGTGTCCAGCTCATTCCAAATCCTCTTCATCCATTACATGCATAGACATTTCAAGAACAACTAGTGATTTGGTGAATTTCCATATTCAAACATCCAGATGCAGACAGTTTAACATTCCTAGGGTATTTTTCTTGTAGTACAGTTTTCTTAAGACTGTCTCAATCTGGGATCAAAATCAAGGCACCTCAGACAAAAACTTATCCTTCAAAATTTTGACTGCTTTTTCAATTTCAGCTTCAATTTGTTGGCTTCTCCTTCCCAGGAGTCACCTTCATGAGAGTTACCCTCACAGCTCTATGCTTAGTGCAATCTAAACCCAGGTTTTGTTGTTTATCCTTTAAATTTGGAAGTTTTAAATTAAACAAGGGAATATCTTATTTCGGTAGGTATTTACCTTATGGCTCTAGACAAAATTGTTCTAAACAGCAACACTTACTGAAATGACAGTCTGTATTTATGATTTAAGAGTTGGTTATTTAAGCATTGTCAGAAAATATGTTGATTAAATAATGGGGAAAAAAAATAAGGCACACCAGAGTTAAAGGCAAAAGTCCCTTTAGGCTGCAGACTTGGAGTTTGCCCAAATTAACTTTTGGTGTCACCACTTAATGGCCATGGAGCTGTCAACACGAAACTTTTTGACAGTTCATACAGGTACAAACTATGTTCAATGGTGATATTATCTAATTTGTTGACAAGAACTGTCCATTCGTGTTTTAGTGCTGCTCCTTGCAGACAAATCCCAGGCTGCCAACAGCACTGCTGGCACTCTGCAGGAGCAGGCAGAGAGGGCAGGGACCAGCACAGCAGGCAAGGACACCAAGGGGACACCCCTCTGCAGTGGGGATCTCAGGTGCACTCAGCTCTTGACTGATAAAATCTGGAGTCCAATCTTATCACAGCTTTGAGGTTTTCCTCAAACTTATATTACTGTAACTAGACCACAGTTATACTCCAAAGCAGCATTTTCCATTTGCTTGCTTTTAAAGTATATTTGCCTTTGTGTCCATTACAGCTCACTTTCTGTCTTTAAAACATTTTTTAACGACTTGCTTCTGAGTCTCTTCTGTTTTCTTTTAGACTTCACAGCCAACATGAAGTGGTATGAGTTCACATAATCTTCTGTTTTCTCTGCTTTTAACTCCAGATATCTGAAGACTAACTGGCACCCAGCACTGCTTTGACAGGGATATTGAAAATGAGTCTGTGGTCTCCTCTGAAGCTACAATAAAGTCTTATTTTCAAAAGGAAATAGAGTATATAGCACAAATGATCAATAAGTAATAGACATTTTTAAACGTTTGTTGAGCAAGGGTGACAGAGGACATGCTCAAGACTTTCACATGTGTTTTATCCCCTGTATTTTTTTTCCTGTATCTGTTGGCAGGAGAGAAGCAACAAAGATCCTGCAGTTTTCTTCCTCTTTCTTCTCCAAGGGTTGACTGTGTGTTTAATAACATCACCTGACCAGGACTTGTCCTTCAAGCTAATATTGATTAAACAGGGTTAAGTTAATAAAATGACAGACATCAGCAAAGGACATAAAACAGTATTTGTCCTACACATAATACCTTGCCCCACAGCTTGTACAAGTACAACAGAAAATTAAAGCATGCAGCAAACTATAACCGGAGTTAGGAAACACATGACTGCTAATAAAGTTTGTTGACAAACCTGCTCAATACATTATCTATCCGTCTGCCTGGACAGCACTCCCCTAAGTTTACAATGTTTTTTTCTGAGCTAAGGAGGAAAGCTCTGTTTTATTAACTAATGAATTAATTATGCAATGGAAAAGCATCAGGAAAATACTAAAAACTAAATTCAAAACAGGTTCATTTGACAGCCTCAAATACTGTTCCCATGTCAACTGACAGCCAGGGTTTGTGACATCTCCCTGTCCCAATTTTTAAAGGCCCACAGGAAGAATAGGTGTTAAAATAGACAACAGGTACAGTCAGGCTACACTATTTTAAGATTGTCGCTTCCACGGACAGTAGAGAACATGATAGTTGCACTAATGGCATTAAAAAGAGATTACAAATAATTAAGGAATTGCAGCATGTTGTGCCAAAAGAGGTCAATAATGTAACATGCTGTCATAAGGTATCATGACAATGCCAGCTACTCCAAGCACCTAACATCTTGATTTTTTTATTTTGTCCAGATACCAGAATAAAAGAAAATGGACAGAGGATGTTTAATTTTTATTTTAAATTGAATATCTGGGAAGTCCTAATACGGTAACAAAAGAATATCAAAATACATTGAAACTCATGAAAAAAATCAGTGCCCAAGATCACAGTGCTCACAAAAAAAGATTTGGTCAATTAATTTTTTTTTTTAGATTTTTCTTTTTCCTAGGTGAGATGGCATCAGTTTTTTGATGGGGATTTTTTTTTTTTTGTGTGTGAGTTTTTCTAATTCTAACCATGATGATGACACAGTTTCTTAATAGGGTCAAATCCAAAGCAAAGCCATCCCAAATATACCTGTTAGGGCAAATGCAAAAGTAGGTTTGACACTTATCTACACCAATTGTAGCAGATTTTAAAGCCACTCCTTCTGCATCTCTGAGTACCTCAATGACCAGAAGTATTGTCTATCTTTGGGTAAGATCAATTAAGCTGAAGATCAGAAGAAGCCATGCTGTTGGAGCAAAAAGACTAACCTGGCCTACATTCTAGTAGCTCATGATTTTAACCATTGGATGCCACCATTTCAGTCATGATGTTTTAGCAACTGTGATGTGGTTAAGTTATGATTTTTACTGATTAGTGACAACTACAATATTATAGAAAGTATTGAAGGAAGTAACTTCCCTCAAATGTTATTTTCTTAGTAAAAAATGACTTATTTAATGGGAGATCAGTTCAAATCAATTGGAATTGAACAAGATCTGAGGACCAGGACCTAAAAAACTCTGTTTGAGAGAAATTTTTCAGTAGACAAAACCAGTATTATGCTGAGGGCAAAGAAAAACATCACTGACAAAATTTCATCAACAAAATCACTGTTTGAGGCAAAATTTACAAAATAAAGATCAATAATTGTAAAAAATAATCTCTGATCCTAAGTAAAGACATTCTGGCAACAGTTTCAGCTGTAAAAATCATAGATTTGCCACAATAGTAATTGCTTAACCTCAGTTTATTTCCCTTTTGCCAGATATGAATACCATCCCAAGCTCTAAGCCCAAGGAAAAATTTAATTAACTACTTCATGTGTGCGCTCCTGAAGAAAAAAAGCATCCAAGATGACAGATCCTGAACCTCAGCAAATCTGAGTTCCTACCACAGAACACTCAAAAGCAAGTACCAAAATCTTGCACACCATGAGCAGCTCCTACTTTTTCCTTTTCCCTGATTAAGTTTTTCCCAGGTGTTCAGAGCCTAAACTATGAGATCCTTTAAAGATTATTATCTGTCCTCAGAATTCACATTGCAAGAGCAAAACACGTTGACTGTTTTCTGAAGCGATTCTTCAAAGGCAAATCTTAACCAAACACCTGAATCTTTTTTCCCTCCAAGCCATGAGGATGCAGAAGGATTTGGTATGTGGATCCTGTCAAAGCTATTCTTGGCAGCAAAAACACATTCACTTAATCTGCAACCTGCCCATGGTTTAACTTACTCCTTTGCATCAGATCATATGTAAATGGAGCTTCCCTGTAAGCCAGTTTCTAAATGAAAACTACTGTAAGAAAAGTTCACTTGCTACCTTAAGGCAAACAGCAAGTGCCAATACTGCTGGAAACAAATATTTGGAACTACGACGTCCGCTCTGATTCAAGGTCATCACCCAGCCGCTTTACGTGTCATAGACCTAATGGAAACAGGATACAGCAATCACTGCAAAGCAGCATCTTCAGACTCAGGGTCGAAGGTATGTGTGGTGATAGGCAGTGTGGTAGCTTAGGGAGAATTCAGCCAGCAAGCCTGCATATCCAACCTCACTTCTCTCCAGGAATGTGTTCCATCTGTGAGCTCATCGCTGACAGTTTTCTAGATCAGAAGGCTTCACAACAGCCCTTTATACTGACATTGAAATGAAATTCACTGAATAACTTTACAGATTTTGAAGGAATGGACACACATTCCCCACTCTGTTTAAGGAGACTGGAAGGGAGAAGAGGTATCCCCTCAAGTAAGCATTTTGGCATGCCTGTCCCTTCTGTTCCTTGGTTAGGGTCATCACGATACGAGAAATTAAATCCTTGCCTGACTTCCTCATGGGTCCTGTGATAATGGTAGACTCTTATTTCACAAATGGTGACAAAAGCTCTGAGATAACTGGATGCCTTCCTAAACCAGACACCTCCCCAACATGGGATGAGTTAACTTAAGTGAAACAAAGATTGCACCTGTGGCAACCTGAGTGCCAAAACTTTTGTCCTTGCATTATTACAATTAGTTGTTTCCCAAAACACAACTCCCGGCAGCAAAACGTTGAATCTTACTAGAGACCAAGTTCATCCCAAATGTAGGCAGCTATGTTAGATTTCCCCTAGATGTCTTAACAGAAGCTCCTGTGCTGCTCAGTCATAACAACTAATTCAGAGCTGACTAGGGTAAGTTGGAATACAATGCTGCACAGGCTGTATTCATACTACTGCTACTGTCTGTTGAAAAAGCCAACACTTGCTTTAAATGCTGACAGAAAAGGATTAAATAATCATGTTTTAGGTGTTTTTCCAGATGCATATTTATTTTGTTTCACACCATCATACCTCACAGTCTCATGTTTTTCAGATAAAATAGCTTTTGCTATGAAGTGCCTATAGGTGTTTGTAGCACCTGAGTAGAGATCATTATGATAAGCATGAGCTATTGCTTTGAACACCCATTGCCCATTACAGAAAACCCAGCTGGGTTAGGCAAGTTTTTTTAGAAGTTTGTTGGAGGAACTTATGAACCCATCTAATAAAATATATCAACCCATTTATGCTTCACTGACAAAAAATAAATTAAAAAAATGGAACCATGCATGTGTTTAGAAGAGACAAAAGCCAGAATATGCCACAGGCAAATATTTATTTAATTGAAGTTCAGCAAGAAAAGAGTTCATAAAAATCACACACAACATTTCCAGTCAGACTCTAGGCAGAGATGTCTCCTAGACCTTTCCAAAAGCCTCTCTTTGTCTTAGAGTTATCAGATATATCCAACAACTAATATAAAAGTTCTTAAACACAAGAGCAGCAAATTAACGTTGGATACACCTCAAGCCGGAGTGCTTAGATTAGGTATTTAGGAGGGAAAAAAAATCTCATAAATATCTAAATATGCAGCACCCTCTAGTGACAGTCACCTGTCCCCACACTTGGTTTTATCAAGTGTTGGTGCTGTGGTGGAGGGAAGACCTTAGGGCCAGGAAAAAGCTTTTCAAGAGTATAAACGTGAAGCAGAAACAGACAGTGAAACTCCAGCCATTGCACATCAGTTTGAACGAGAGATCAGGGACAAGAGTCAACTTACAGTTGCAAAAGAGTGGAAAAAGTCCAGCACCTATCCAGCCCTTCTACAAGCTCTACTAAAAAACGAAATAAATTCAGCACACGTACTCTGCTCAGACTCTCCCCTCTTTTCCTGGAAAATTAGGGTTAAGAAATCCTTGAAAAGAAAGTTAATCAGGCCATTTGCTTCTGTGAAGTTAGAAATTTTTAGTCTCAATCCAGTTTCTCAAAGTTTCACTGTAGTCAATCAAATAACTCAGGAAAATATTAACAGCATACTTAACACTTAAATTATAGCATATTTATTTGCTCCTCTAGAGAAAGTTTGCATAGAAGTTAGTATATCTTTATTTCCACATCTAAAAAAATTTTCCCCTTGGAAAGAACATCTATTGTCTGTATTCCTAACTCATGTATTCCGAGACTGATACTCAGATTAAAACAAACAAACAAAAAAAACCTAAACCAACCAACCAAACCCCCATAAAAAAATTAAATTCACTCAATTTAACATGGAAAAATTTAGCCAGAAAATATTAATACTAGACTGGAAAAAGTCAAGAACCAAACAGGTCTTAGGTTGTACACAGATAGCTACAAAGCACAGGAACAGGCTCCCCAGGGAGGTTGTGGAGTCTCCTACTTTGGAGACTTTTAAGACCCATCTGGATGCGTTCCTGTGTGACCTGCCCTAGACTAGATGGTCCTGCTCTGGCAGGGGGGTTGGACTCAATGATCTCTGGAGGTCCCTGCTAACTCCTAACACTCTGTGATAGCTGTATGTTCTTCTAGTACTATCTCTTCACTTTCTTTTCAGATCCCAGACTGTCTCAATCTGGCATCAAAGCACCTCAGATAGAAGGATATCCTGTGAAAACCTAAGAGTTTTTCTACTAAGTTGCCCCAGAGCTGAGTACAGAATTCAGGCTTTGAAGAAAACTGCAGTGAGATTTCACAGTAAACAATACTAAGTGATATGAACAGAACACAGGGAATGTTTAAACATTTAAAAAGACTTCTCAGAGCCATTTAAATAAACATAACAAAGTAAACAAAGCACAAAGGTCTCTGTTTTCATAACAAGCTTCCTCAAAAGATTTGCTATTTTATTTTCACTATTAATCCTAGTGAGAAAGCTCTGTGTTCCATCTCATCACTTCAAATTTCTTGCAGGGATACCTTTGCCACTGCAGTTTCACCCCATTTTAATTATGTTACTTAAAGACTAGCTTTAAGAGTATTCTTCACTAAGTTTTGACGCTTCTTGAAAATAAACATAAATCCTTCTGACTCCTTAAAAGGTGTCTTTAGGTTGTCTTTTTGTGGCAGCTGTAAATTTGTGGAACAAAGCTGAAGTACAAAGATGCACATGGATGTAGCAGTTTAGATCAGCTAATCATTGTAAAAACACCATAAACATCTCAAATTCTGTTAAGAAATATGACAAGTATATATACATTGTTACTCAGATCTCCTTATCTTTTCTAGTGCATTTTGAAGCTACCATTATCTTATGTGACCAAAGCCTACAGAAGGAAAGATTATTATTTACATTCCTTAGCTATGAGCTATAATACTCTCTGGTTTTAGGTAAGTTTTGGTGAAATAGACATTCATACATTACCATAAATCAGTGAATTAATCTTGAGAGCTTAGGAGCACTTTAGCATCTGATTTGTAGCTTGGACTGCTTTTCTTTTGTGTTCCCCAGCAACACATCATTTGTGCCTATGCCCTGGTGGGATCTAAGTCTTCCCAGCTTTAGTGTGCTGCTTTGACTTTCTGACCTTCAATTTTAAATGCAAAGTCACTGGCAAGGTCTCTCAACTATGCTCCCTCTAAAGCTTGTAAGGATTATCTTTGGTCAATGCTGTAGAGCTCTGCAGGAGTCATCAAAGTTTAATCTGTTTCTAATCAAAAGCTGATCTACTTGACCCTGTGCTCTAAAAATATCAAGCTGTTTATATAAACTGATTTTTTTTTTTTAAAGTTCCTGTGATTTTATAATACCGACAATTAAAGAATACAAGGCATTAGATACTTTTTTTAAACCCATACAGGTAGTTATGTTTCAGAGTAATTAACAAAAGAAATTTCAAGAACAACTGGAAGTGCTAAGAATGAAGAGGCAAATTAGTAAGTGGCCTCACATTAGAGATACATGGCCATTTTTCAGTGGAAAAAGCAAAAGGCAATTACAAACCAGCAACAGATATTACAAATAACCACTTTTTGCATGATGTACTTAATCTGAGAGATTTTAGGGTTGCATCAAGCAAAAACAGGTGAAAGGAACACCTTCCACTGAAAAGACCATGCAGGTAAATGGGATTGCTGTTAAATTTTTTTTTTTTTTTTTGGTACCATTTTCTAGCTAATTAACATTTGGTAACAGCCACCTGAAATTCAGGCTCATAAAGCACTTGAGAACAAGGATTTAGCACTTCGTATAAAGTGGTTTCTCTGAACAACTCCTCTGCCTTATTTTTTTCTCAGTTAAATCTTTTTCCCTCCTTTCTATCCAGATGGAACAAGCAGGCCTTTGAACTTATTTTATATTTTTTCCAGCCAAAAGAAAGTTAAAAAAGAAAACTTTTGTTTTAAAAAACCCCAGTATTTTGCATAGAAGACTGAGATTATTTTTACCTCTAAATGACTGACTTTTCCATCAGTCCATACTGACTGTGATGCAGACCCACTAATTTATTTTTTTAAAAAAATCAAATATTCTCTAGAACATCCCATTTCTAAGAATTTGCTCAGGCTTTCTCAAGTATGCTGCAGTGTGTGATTTGTTTGCCAGATGACCTGGAGGGCTTGCACTGTGTGCTGTGATATATAAACTACAAAAACCTGTATGCTGAGGTGAAAAGGTCTTACTATCAGGTGCTGAGTAGCCTCTAGTACTCTACATTTTCATTTTGTTTTTAATCTACTTACAGTTTTGTGGTCCTTTCCCAGACTCTGTTGCAGTCAGCATTGAAGGCTCTGTGATAACCAAGCTCCTCTCAACGCTCCTTCAGCATAGAAGATGACAGAAACTCATTTGAGAGGCTTGTCAAAGGGAGGATTAGGGCTTTCCTCTGAAAGCTCTTTAGAGCTAGAAGCAACAGGGCTCCATTGTGTAACCTTTTATTTGACAGAAATTGGATGAAATACAGATATTAACTGAATTAATAAGGATGAGCACAATACACAGCTGATAACATTTAGCAGCACCACTTCTTGGGTCACTCAGGTGGTACAAGGACATGACTTAAATGTAGAAATTCCAGTTTAGACTTGAAGGAGGTGCAAGTGAGTTTTGGCATTGACTGAGACAATAGTACCATTCACCTGGAGAAACATGAAAAGATTAAGAGCTGATTTCCTTTACCCAAATATTTTATTTTTCCCTCAGCATAGATTCTTTTTACTAGAGTTTGAAAAGATAACTGGTGGGCACTGTGAGTGTCTAAGTGAAACTTTCTCTTCTTGGCTGCAGTATTTGCTTACCCTTTGCCATGTCTGTGTTTTCCAGTTATGCTCCTGTTAGTGTACTGTATTTGTGGCTATGACTTACTATGACTATGAAAACATTATTTAAGTGCATGACCTATTGACTAATTTGTTAAACAATCTACCAAAAAACAAATGCATCAATGCTTCATAGCTTATATTGACTTGTGGTTGCTATTCAGAAAGAGCTTAGGATCTTGGTCATCTGAACCAGAGCCAATTATCCTCATTAATTAACTAAATTTTGACTTCTGAATTATTAAAGTTTGCTGGAGAACATTTCCCATGATTTCCCAACATGGGAAATTTTCAACATGGTTTCCTTGGAGAAAATGTGTTCCCTCCATTGGAAAAAAAGAGTTATTCATTGTGGAAACAGGAAAAGCAAGTTACTCTTTAATCATCTGGTAGGAACAAGTTTGAGAACCAAAAATGCTGCAGAAGCTGTCTTTCCTAAAACAACTGCACACACATAAAAATATTTTGAACTCCCTTAAAAGAGACACAATTAGGAACGTCAGCTTTGGGAGATTTTCACATATGTAAGGAGCTGGCTTTTAGGGTATGTACTCAGGGAGTGACTATACTGTGAATAGACATTTGAGGGCAGGAGGGATGGGTTCCAGATATTTGACATTTGCTGTGGATCATACTAGCATATATATAATGAAAGGCCCTGCTGTTGGATAATTGAACTCACCCCAGAAATTGGTTGTGTTAGTTATAAATGAGATTGAGGTGGGGGCAGGTTGGAAATGAGAGATGGGATCAATCAAATGTGTGTATGAAGGCTTTCTCTGAGCTGGTTGTTCATGAAGATGTAGGCGGACAGGAGGGAACTGATGCTTTTCTTTCAAGGTCACAAGAAATTCTGTTTTATTACTGTGGTGGGAGAGTTTTCCTGTACATGGGAAGAGTTTTCACTTCTGCCAGGCCAAACTGATTTTCTCTAAATGCAGTGTTCACACCACAGTTCCCACCTTTGTAGAACTAACGCAGGTGAAAATGTAGCTACAGCTATGGACATACTTACTTCACTTTTTACTTAATGCTCTGTTTGCTCTTCACTCAGAGTTCTGCTCTGTAGGATGGCATATGGCTTATTACTCCAAATACCCAGTCACTACAGGTAGTGATAACAGCAGTGACCTCTGGCATAAAAACAAGTGTCTGTTAAAACAAGGAAAAACTTCAGCGGGAATAATCACTCACTTGGAACAATGTACCACTGGATAAAAGACACTATAAGAAGTCTCTTAACAGCAGGTTTGGCATTGGTTTTGGAACATAAGGAACAGCTGGCACCTCAGTATAAAACACTCCACTATCAGCATCTGCTGTCCAAAGCAAACACTCCCCTGCATTTTTTTAAAGAAGAAAAATAAGAAGGGAGAGTCAGATGTCCTGGGGAAGAACCTCAACAATATCTGGGCCTCTGGCCTGGGAGTTGTTACAAATTTCTAAGTAGATGCATCTATTTCCTCCCGTTGCTATCGGGGTGCCACCAGAATCGCTGGTAGGCTCAGCTTTGGCCGGTGGTGGGTCCATCTTGGATCTGTCTGGTATTGTCCAACATGGGAGCAGCTTCTGGTGTCTTCTCACAGAAGCAACCCCTGCAGCCTTCCCCCTCACCTACCAAACCCTTGCAACGTAAATGTAAATGCCAAACAAATGTAAATACAATTCACGATCTGTCATTTAGCTGTGAGAAAAAGAGAAGGAAGAAGAGCACAGTCAGCAAATTTTTTCTCTAGCCTGAGACATCTCTGACTGTCAAGCTGTCATCTAACGAGCCCTGTAGCAAGCCAAGACCTGTTCTCATCACAATTTTTCTCTTCGGTGTTGTCCTATTGTTTTCATCCATCTCTCTGTAAAAGGCTATACAAGTTTTTTTTTTATATATATACATGTTTGAACTTCCTTTGGTGATGAGATTTGCAACTGATTGAACAATGAGCTGTGTTGGGATAAGAACAGCTTTCCAGCCTATTTTGAGAAAAGTATCTGATGGCTGGCTCCTACTGTCACAATACCTCAGAAGTTAAATTTGCCCTTGAATAGTGGGAGAAAAAAAAAGATACAGCTATTGTAATGTTGCAATAGGTTTGAAGAATTTTAAGGGAAGCCGAGTTATCTGTGGCAACCCGCTGGTGAAATCCTTTCCCTGCCTTTGAAAGGGAATCTGTTTGCCCAAGCCAGCAGCAGCTATTGGGCAGTGGGAGCCAGTGGGGATTTGCCAAGGACAAGACATGCTATGCTTGACCACAGAGCTGTTTGGCTGGCCAAGTGGGACAAGGGTAGTGCAATGAATGTCATTTACTCTCTTTTTAGCAACCTCCCACAGTATCCTAGTATAAAAGGGGTGAGGCAGGGGCAGGAGGAGACTACAAGTGGGAGGACGACTTGCCTTGTGATCAGCAGAACAAAACCCACCCATGTGTTAGCTGCTGGTGATGATGTGCTTTGGGCCAGTGGTGGGCTGGTCACCCATGCTGGTGGTTTTCTACGTAAGGGCCTGGGTGGTGGGGACAGAGGCCCCCCTTCCACATGGCTGCGGGTAGCTCCCATTTGGGTAGGGCAGGAAGACTGACATCTTAAGAACCACAGAAGCACACAGACTAGGAGAGACCTTTGGAGGTCTCTGGTCCAAGCTCCTGCTCAGAGCAGTCCCAGTCAGGTCAGACTGTTTAGGGCCTTGTTCAGTCATGCTTGGATACCCTCAAGGACAGAGACTCTGCTGCCTTCCTGGGTACCTGTTCCATGTGTGAGCACCTTTGTGGTGACAGTCTGTTCTTTTTATCTAACTAGGATTTCTCCATCTGCCAGAGTGGACCTGGTGCCTCTTGTCTTTCCACCACAGAGCACCTCTGAGAAGAATCAGGATTTATCTCCTCTACACACTCCCACTAGGCAGCTGTAGTCACCTATCAGGTCCATCCCTGCGCCTTCTCTTCTTGGTGGTGACCAAAGAATCATAGACTTATAGACTCATAGAATGGTTTGGGTTGGAAGGAAACTTTTAAAGATCATATAGTCCAAGCTCTCTGCTGTGGACAGGGCCATCTTTCACTAGATTAGGTTGCCCAAAGCCCCATCTAACCTGATGCTGAACACTTCCAGGGATGGGGCATCCACAGCTTCTTTGGGCAACTTGCTCCAGTGTCTCACCGCCCCCATGTCTAGCAGCCTCAGCCTGCCCTTGTGTGCTGTGTGCCCTGTCCCCTCACTACCCTGAAGGCCTTGGGCTGGACCCACACCCAATGCATCAGTGTCCTTCCTGCACTGGGGAGACCAGGGGACAGAGGTGTCCTCTGCTCTGTCTTGGCTTGGGAGTCACTATGAGTTTCAAAGGAGAGGTAACTACTGCCTCCTATTGCCGTGGGCATACAAACTATAGGTCACGATTGCTCTTCACAGAATTTCCTCTGGCATTTCCTCAGGAATGGCACGATCCATGCCTGTCTTGCATCATCTGTCGTGGGCAGTTAATGAAAATCTGAGAAACACTGAGATGTGTGAGTGTAATGGACATGGACTTCCTTATCAATTTCCTGAGCTCAGTTACTAAAACCTGTATTAGATCATATAGCCAACATGCTGAAACAGGTATATTGCAGCTCCACACTTGCTTGATTTCCATGCACCCATCCAGTTACACTGAACTGGTAGAGAAGCAGCTCTGCAAAACAAAGAAGGAGGAGTCTGCTAGGATTTCTCTTCCGCAGCTTCTACAAGGTACGAACGCTTCATGCAATTCCTAGGCAGAGACATAGCCTGCCAACAGCTATCGGAGCGTATGTCAAAAGGATGAGTGATCCGATAGTTTGTTCTTACGGTCACCAGTATTATGTGACGAAGACGTTTTACTTGTTTTGATAAAGCAAGGCTATTGATTTAAAAAAGAAAAACGTCATATCTGTTTATCTCTGAGACACAGCAATTGCAAAAGGAGATTTCTTATATTTACTCCTTATGTTAGGCAGACAATTTATTTTCAGTGTACAACTCTGTGGAAATTACAGTTCAGTCAGGTTTGATAGGAAAACTTGTTTTGGCAGAATTTTGGTTTACTTTGCAGTTTAAGTTCCAGATGACTTCAAGAATGTCAAGCTGTCATCCTAACTGCCAGTACTAATATCACCTCTAACTTTTACTGATTTCATAAATATTTTGGCATCTACATTGCTTTTACCATTCATGAATTTCAAAGGCTTTAAAAATGGTTAAAAGTTCTTTCTCTCCCTGACAGGTAAAGGATCTTAAGCACAGGTTTTTTTGTGCCCTTGATTGTTCGAAGGCTAACTTAAATGCTTATTTGCAGGGTGCATTTCCATATATGTCCTGAGTAACTCACTGAATGCATGGAGTTGATCAGTATGCATATTAGTGGTAATTAAATAATTTAATCTGGAGTTACCTAATCAGGCAGAGAAGTCCAGACTACCATGTAGAACTACTGGATTCTGATTACCTCTTCAACAGGACATTATTTACCTATTTTGAATAACACTGAATTTGAAACCAAGAAATAAAAGCAAGATTTCTCCATGGCAGAAAATGAAGCGAGAATTCTGAAGCCACTGGGTGTCACTGCTTGACTGCTTTTTGGTGGAATAAATATACAAAGGTCTGCAAGGACTAAAAATAATCTGCAACAGCTCTGAGAAGTGCTTCACTGGGAAAATACTTAATTGCTCGTTCAACAAACAGCATCTGTTATTAGGATCACAAGTTCCAAAAAGCTTTCTATTTTGGTTGCAAAATGGTATCTTTGAAATATCTAATTTATTTAGACTGGCTTATTTTTTCTGGCAGCTTTTAAAATACAGAATGCTATTTTGAAATAAGTGATCAGGAGAGTGTTTGAATGCAGTGACACTGAGACAGGATGGAAAAAAGAGAAGCCTACATTAACTGAAATAATTTGTGATTCCTTGTTTTTAGCCATCTTCAGATTACTAACTTACTAGGGCACAAGGCTTTTGAAAAAAAAAAAAAAAGTTTTTAATAAAAACAAATGAACATGTTACAGGGTTAAAGATATATGGTATTCACTGTTTCCATTATTGGACTTTCGTTTTTAAGGTGGTATATATATAATTCAAGGACTGTTGCCAGAGAATGGGGGCTGATCCTGCAACCTGAAAGCACAATCTGCCATTACAGTGTTAGCCTGAGCTAAGCGAGACAGTAGTTCTAGCCTCACCCAGCTAGTCAATGGACTGATCGTACATAACGTACATGCTGGAAAGGACATAACACGAGAAAGGCAATTGTCAATTTAAAGTGCTGTGCATTAATGTCTTATACAGCTGTTCATCATGATTTTGGGGTAAAGTACCTGGAATGATGGCATAGATCTAATTCAGGAAAAATTCAGTAAGCCCTCTTCTCTACCTCCTTAATTTTCTTCTTGTCCTATATCCTTATTTTTTCCTTCTGTTTTAGAAAGTCCAGAGTCTAAAATTTCATTGGAATGAAACTGCTTTTAAAAATCTTGAAAACTTGTGCAAAAAAAGTTCCTTTTTGTCCCATATTGATAGTCTTTCTAAAATCCCAGTTAATACACAAGGCAGCAGCCCATCTTATTGAGACTTCCAGGTCTCAGTTTGTTGCAAGAGTTTAGGTTCCTTTCTTGAGGGGTGGGTGGTAGAGGGTGTGTGTCTGCCTGTTTTTTTCTAGCTCTTGGAAATCTTTCCCTGTTTTTTCCTGAGTAAGGTCTCATTAGCAATTTTGCTTTGGGAAAGAGTCCCAAACCCTGCTTTCCTTGGATGAGAAAAAGGTATATCACTAGTGCAACATCTGAATCTTAAAGTCAGCCTTTGGCTGGGAAGTGAATTCATTGCCTGACTTGTAAGGTGGCTAGGCTACAATTGCCCAGTGCTGGTATTTCTTCCAGAGCCGCTTAAAAACATGTTATACGTTATAGAAATAATATCTAATTTGAAAAATAACGCTTAATGAGTTAGTACCCTTCTTCCTATTAATAATCCTTTTGTCTACTGCATGTTTCAAAACATAGTAGAAAAATATCTTTTCTTCTTTTTTTAAGCCTACTAAACACCTTGCTTGGCTATCTAATTCTCCCTACTTGAAATAGGGCAAGCAAATTAGAAGTCTTACTATTTGTAGGGTCTAGTATTAGCACAGCTGTCGTGGTGGCCAAAACCAGGAGGAGCTGCCATCAAAACACAGGATTTTGTGTTTTGTCTCAGCAACCCTTCATTTTCATTACTGAGTTGGAAACTCTTTCAAGCAGGCATGCTCTTGCTGCATTATTTTATTTAATTCAGAAGAATTAGCCAGAGAAATTGCATTGGGTACAACAATATATATATAAAACTTTGGTACTGCAGCATATGTCTCTTTCCATGATCTGTCCCTCCAGCTGGGGTCTGCTCTTGAAGGCACCTAAAACAGTGCCATGCAGTAGTAAGTTCCTCACCTCACACTTTTTTACTCTATAAAAATATTTTTATACTACATGTAAAATTACAAGGGTTTCGTCTTCCCCATTCACTGCCAGCCCTACAAATTCTATCTGGCTCCTGAAAATAAAAGAGTGGTTATTTATATTTCCACAGAGCGCTGCCATTTCTAGGGTTGCTTTGTATCAATAAACCTTCACTTACACCTTCCTGAATGCATTGTCTTTTGAATCTGTGCTAAGTGATGTAGTTCTTTCAGAGTGTTGCACCAAAATAGCAGACTACATTTCGTACTTTTTGGACCCCATTTTGGTATTCCAGCAATTTGAAAAGCGGTAGGTCTGATGTGGTGCAAAAGCTGGTATGAATTTAGGGAGAGTTGGATAAAGATGATGATTCCCAGCTTGTAGGCCAAACTTAAAGCCTTCTTCTGTAATAACTTCATCTTTGGCCGTGGAGGAGTCAGCTAGCTATAGCTATGCAATGCTTACACAGAAGTCAATATTAACTGTCTCTCTGGGCTTCTTTCAAATGCATCACTACTTCCTGGGCCCTTGATTACATGAAGGCTTTGTCACAGTGGTTCACATCCTGTCCCATCCCATTCACAGGAGCTAAGGAGACAGTAAGGCACATTTCACTTGAAAATTGATTTTGAAGTCAGCATATTTGAATGTGGGGAAGAAAGATGCTTTCAAAGTGCATGCTCTGCTAATTGCAGTGCAGGTAAGTAAAAGAAATTGAATTGTTTGGGGGAGAAAGATTTATGAGGGGAATTTTAGCTGCAGCCTTAATTGGATAAGGGAAATAATTAGGGAACGGCAGTGCCAACAGAGCAAGCGTGATTGTTTACAAAGTAGCAAACATGAACCATATGTGCCTTCCTTATAACACAAAAAGGGCTCTCCTTGTCTGAATTTTAAATTGGTCAGTCTGTTAGCTTGGAACCCTAAATCTTTATTAGCCCATTTTCCCTTTGAAGTTTCGTTCCTGTAAGGCATTTAAATACATGCCTGCTTTTAACCACAGAGGGGCTACTGTTGAAAGCAATCTGAATTCCAAATTACCCATATATATTTTAGTACTCTGCCAAACAGGAGCTTTGAGTAACAGTATCAAAGAGTTAGATATTTTATTCCCTTTGCATTGATTAACCTGAGATGAGTATATGTCTCAAAGCTACTTCAGTGGCTGGTCCATTCATCATACCAACTATTGACCATCCTTCTTTCATCCATCTGTTCTTTAGGGACGGCAGCTTGGAATAATATAACATCAGGACGAGTGATGTATTGTATCATTTTTCTGATTTGTGGAAGCCACTGTCTCTTACATTCAGGCCCAGGATTTGATAAAAGCTGTACTGTAGTGGCTCCTAGTATTTATGGCACAATATATTCAGAAGGGTTACAGTTGCCATCATGTTGCCTAATGCATTTTTCTTTTTGACTTTGAAATATGTTATCCTTCTTGATATAGATGGAAATGCCTGACTTGGTGAAGTCTACTGTATAATGCCATAGCTAGGCATGTTGATAATAATTTCTAAAAATCATTAAGTGAAACACAGTGCTCAAAAAAGGTGAAGAAAGCTTGAGATCCCTGCTCATGGAAGCCCCTCAGCCTTTTCCTTGGGACAGTTATTTCTGCAGCTATGGAATAAGGCCAAATGAACTTTCTCCCACTGCCTCTCTACTGTCCTTCCTCCCACAGGCAGCCAGAGCACCTTTGCAAGCAGAGGATTAGTTCTGTTTTTTCCACTTTTAATCCTTGACATTTTGCTGAGACTGCAACCAATTGAACTCACTTGAGATTTTTTTTATGTGTGTGTCTTTGTGTCTTTGTGTCTGTGTGTGTCTCTGTGTCCCTGTGTGTGTGTGTGTGTATAGGGAAATGTTGGGAGGAAGGTTGGACTTGATGCTCCTAGAAGTCCTTTCCAACCATAGTCATTCTATGATTCTATGATTGGTGGTTGCTTTTAAATTTGCTAACACAGAGATTCTATGAGACTAAGGGATATGAAATGCAGTAAAACTGCTTGGTTTTGTCATGCAGGAAAGAAACAAATTTGGGAGACTCAAGTAGCTTCTGTGCTTTGGAAGTCACCAACAGATTTAGATCTTCATTACTGAACGTGCAACTAAGTGAGTGACTGTACTCCTGCCAAAAATCTTGTGGTTCCTGGGAGCAGCTTTGGTGAGTTGCACAGGAGTCATGCCTACTGGTACGAGGGACTCAGGCTTAACCTTCACAGCACATTATTTTTTGGGTGTCCCACGGGCCCTGTTTACTGCTTACAAGGTTCAGACAGGAACTTAACTTTTGACCTTCATGAAGCAGGTGGAAAAGGAAGGTGGTTGTAATTCATGTAGCAAAAAGAGAGTGTGCAGCCAGTGAGACCAATCGATAGCATACTTTTTAAAATATTCTGTTACAGTTATGGGCTCTGTACCTTGTCTCCAAGAGACATCAAACATGTTAAACCCAGTATTGGTTTAATACATACTGTGCTTCTGCATACTGAAAAGGGATGCCATCTATTTCCTGCAAAACACCTCTTAAGGACTATTATCTACCATATATTTGCGAAGGCCAACTTCACATCTTTTAGAGTCTGTAATACAGTTAACAAATATTTAGTTTATTTCATTAATCTAGATTTTTTTTTCTTAGGTTTGTGTAAGGAATTTTTCCTCCTTTTAAGCATAATATGCCCCGAGTCCCAAATTAATTTTGTCTACTCATCCTAATAAAAATATAAGGATTAGTCCTTATATTTTATTTTAACAAGCATTCAGATGATACTCCCTCTGTCTACTGCAGGAACCATAACCCCTCCAGACTTCGTTTCTGAGAAGTGGTGGTTTGAATTTCAATCATACATACTACCTGCTGCGCTTAGTGCATCTCCAAAGCTAATGTCTGCTATTTTTGCCCAATTACTTTCTGCTTGTGTACTGTGTAGAAAGAGTTGCAAAATGATTTTAAACATTTAAAGATGCAGAAAGACAGCATATGATATAATAAAATTGTTATAACTACTAGAATATCTGCATTTTCATTACATCTGAAGACTTCTAAATCCTTTTGCATCTTGTTCTTAAATAAAACAAGCAATTAACTGATAAACTTTTACTTGCAAGTAAAAATTACTGTGTTTTGGGCAACCCCTTCCCAAGCTAAGCTTAAAGTCAATGCATCAGAGCTATGAGCAGCAGGGAAGAAAGTAGGGAAACAGTAAATTGCAATGAGGGACAAACATTAAAAAACAGTGTATGAGACAAGAAAATGAGAGAGAATAGTAAACAAGATGTATAAATTGGGAGTGGTTATGTAATGAAAGGATTACTTTGCACTGGAGAGAAGACATCAGAAAGCAAAAGGAAATGGTAAGATCAAAGAGAAAGATGCTGAGTGAACAGGAGAGTGTCAAAATACTAGGCAGTGAAATAGCAAAGAAAGATGACAGAAAAAGGAAACTTCAGCTGACAGCTGATAATGGAGAGTGAAAAGCGAAGTTACAAGCAGAATAACAAGCCCAGTGAAAGAATTCTTTGAAAAAAGTAAATTGCCAAGCAGGAGAGACTAGGTCTGAGGGGGAAACAATCTATTCCTTCATGATAACCTTTGTATCACTCTCTTTTCTATATTTCTAACCTCCTGTATTTGAGGTTAATATTATTCTCTTTGCAAGAAGCTTCAGGCATTGATGTTTTAATTTAATAATTCTCCTTAGATTAAGGAATTGTGATTGACTTCCGCAGCAACCTGGTCATTATCTAGCCCAGACCAATAGCTATTCCAATTAAAAGTTTCACTAATGGACTTTATTTCATAGACAGAGAAGAATCAGGCAATCTAAACTGCTAAACTAAAGATGCTTCCACTTTTCCTTACACTGAATGGGAGTCACTTTCAGTTATTTAAATTTCTAGAGTAAGGTCTTCTGCACCCAGGAAGGCCCTTTTAAGTTCAGCTACTTCTGATACTTCTCCTCAGCAAG
Source organism: Merops nubicus (assembly GCF_000691845.1). NCBI lineage: Eukaryota > Metazoa > Chordata > Aves > Coraciiformes > Meropidae > Merops > Merops nubicus. Next base: position 12,411 of record NW_008605062.1, on the reverse strand, counting down.
AATCTTACTCTGGACTCATGGCTTTTTAGCTAACTCTGAATAGCTGGGGATGATCCTTGGCTCTTTCTCTATTCCACAGATCTCATGTTCAGTAGGACCATTTATTTACCTAAGTCCTTAAAGAGATTATTTGCCGTTTACATACCTGTTCTCAGTACACCGAGGAACAGGACTTACCTTCCAGACTGCACTAGGAGGGTACCAGTCTGCAATATTGAGACCACTTTAAAGTCAGCTAATGTAGTGAACGTTTTGGTAACAGCAGCTAAGATTTCCACTCACTGTTCCCTGCACAAACATCAGAATATGCCACCTGAAGGACAGAAGTGAGTCACTGGCAGCCAACTTACACTAGGCACATATTCCTCATATGTTCAAGATACTTTGTGCTGATCCACAGTGAAATGAATCCCAGAATGGGCATCTGGACTCAGCTGTTTCCATTTTTCTGCATCAGGCTTTAGAGTAGAGCAGGTGGAAGAAACAGCTGGAAGCCTTCTGGAGAGTCTTTAATAAACAATACCACTGGGCTCGGCTGCACAGACCCTCTCTGGCTGCTAAATTCTTTTCACTTGAAATTTATATAAAGGATTAGCAGCTGCTAACTAAGCATAAGACAATGGCAACAGGTGATGAGCCTTTAATTTTTTGCAAGGAAATACCACTGATCAGTCTGTTTCTGTGATAAAGACTCACCACAATTCACTTCTAATGCTAGAACAAGACATGTGGATTGTGTCCGAGATCTGCAATTACATTCTGAGTAGTATTTAGCATTTGCAGAACATAAGTATGTTGAAGTTTCTCCTTTCTTATGTTGGTTTGCACATTGTAGTCTCTGCTTTGTTAATGCTCTGTTGGCATATGCTAATACCTTGATTAACTAGCTTCAAAATTCTGCTGCTGACAGTATGCAGTTTGCTTGAAATCTCACAGGTATGAAAGGCCAAGCTGAAGCTGAACTATGTCTCTTCACAGGACTTTGAATGCCAGTGAAATTCTTCACTGGTTAAGAATTATACAAAGAACTTAATGTAACTTTTTTCTCAACCATAACTTTTTCTCACAGAGCTTTTGCAATTGCTTTTACTATATATTTGTATTCCGTCTGAATTCAATGTCTCGGTGAGAATTAGGTCCTGTAATGAGTTAGTTCTTTCCAGGTTTCCGAGCCCAAGGAAAGGTATACAGAAAGAGTGTTAGAGGGGAATACAGCTTTGCTTTCAAGTTGTTACTATCCCCTGGAGCAATCAATACTGTTTTAAGCTGTCATACAGCAGAGACTGGAGGGCTGTGCAGGTCCCCATTTCCATCACTGTTGCCACTCTGTGCTCATAGCTCATGGTGGGGCTTGGCATGCCACGGTGTAGTACAGGAACTTGTCAGAGAAGAAGAGGCCTCTGCTTGTCTGTCAGGTACATCGCTGTCAGCCTGGAGCGGCTGCCACGGAAATATCTGATAATGTTGCTGTAGCAGGAGGGTCAGGCCTGTCATTTGCAATAAGGAGTTTGCAAAATACTAGTTGAAGTAGGAATTCTTTAGTTTAGCCTTGCTGAAATTGAATCATAAATATAGCTTATGCTGGTAAAACAACAGATAGGACTTAGAGAAAAGTTGCTTCATCCTACTTTATATATATTTATGTCTGTATATATATGCACACATATTTAATCTAAAAATAGACATTCATGAGCATGGTTACTTACTAATAAGTATTAAATTACTGCGCATACAGTATTTTTGTCACTAATTGTAGGTGTAGTAAAAATGATTGCTCTATTTACTGGGATGCTGACTGCACGTAACACTGATTGATCTTTGAAGCAGCTTATGAAGGACAGCAGATCTCCTCCTCTTAACCACTTCTCAAAGCAATTATACTCAATTTTTTTTCCTGTTGGAAGCAGCAATGAAGAAAAAAAGGGAACACAGAATTAGCCTGGGGAGGAATACACTGCAAAAATGTAGAAGTGGAACAAGTGAAATACTCTGGAAAATGGTGCAGTAATTTGTTCCACTGTCTGTCAGTATGAATATGCAAAATCAAACTCAACCCCCTGCATTCTCTTTCTTCACATCTTGATGTTGCAGATCTTAACACCTGCATTTAGAAATGCACCAGAGCACAATTGTCTCCAGTTACTCAGAAGGTGCTTGCTCTTATAGAAAGGCTTAATTGCTTATCGGAATCACATATATCTGTGGTGTATTTTGTGGCGTTGTTGGAAAAATATCACAAACGTCATATGGGTAGTTTGAGCTGAGCCTTCCCACTACTGTCCCTCAATTCCCTCTGTATCCTTTGACGTTCCTCGCCCACTGAACACGATCACCAAGGCTCTCTGGGGTATTCACACATTTCCTCCTCTGTCAGTTTTCTATGACAGAATATCTTTCCTGAGCTGAAAATATTCAATGAACTTAGTGTAAATTCAGAAATATGTTTAGAATATCTGAGCTATGTTTTCCAGAGAATTTGCTGTTAGCATGGAAGTGTTTGCTAGCCTTTGTTTGTGAAAATATAATATTCAAAGAATAATTTACATATCCATACACATTCATATTTGAGGAACAAATAGTTCTCCTGGGAAGTGCATGGGTCATAAACATGTATTTGAAAACAAAGCTGAAATTTACAGAGAACTTTTGGATATGTAGGCTCTATTCATTTCAATGATACGAAAATCTCTTTGGTATATAAGCATTTTCAACTTAGCACAACTGTGACTTCTATTTACAACATTCCTCCAGTTAAGAAGTTTATGTTATCACTAACGCATTATTCCTGATAGGCCGCACTTCCAATACTGCCATGAAATACCAAAATGAAGTTAACAATGTCCACAAACTCTGATACGGGTTAATACTTTCAGGTGTAGACCCACACATACTGTGTAGAAACTGAAAAGCAGCAGTTTTCTTAAAACAGGCTCCTAGTCTCTTCACTATGCATTTTCAGAATACTGAACACAGAGGAAGATGAACAATCGCATAAAATACGTTGTAGTTCAGATGCTGTGCTATGGAGGCTTTGCTGCCCCTTTGCCCTGGGCACATCCTCGTCTGCTTGCAATCAGGTGACATCCTGATAGCAACTACAGCTATTATTTAATGGATATATCCTTATAGGGCAAACACAAATATGAACTCTGTTCATATTCATCCTTGCCTCCTAGGTCTTCTGTGTCACCTGCTGTGCTTTGGTATTGTGTTGCTGTTCAGCTGAATTTACATAGTTATCAGTGCAATCTTAGTGTATTTGACAGTAGACCACAGGTACAGAAAATGAACAAAGGCTTTTTGAAATAATGGTCTTTGGTTCATCTGCTTTGATTTCTGCTAGCTGAAGTCCTGTTCCAATACCATTAATGCCTTCAATCAATCAATCAATCAATCAATCTTTACTGCTACAACTTTTGTCCCAGCAACTAAATAAGAGTACTATCCATACACTCACTGAAAAGGCACTGCACTTATGTGGACATCTGCAAGCAGGTGTTGTTCTGTTAATGGTCTGTAGATAACCATCCAAAATTCAAAGTCTGTGTCTATTCTTAAAGAAAAAACAAGCAAACAAAAAGAAATACAATGTCTGCAATATAGATTTTGAAAACAATCTCTTGGGATCATTACCATTTTGAGAGCAGGATGAATATTTTAGAAATGAACTTTTGAGCTCAGTTAAGTTTCAGAAACATTTAGATCTATCCTTTATTTAAGGGTTGGTTTTCCTGTAAGTGGCTAATTAGTGAAGATGGATGTTTGTAAATGAGTGCTCTTTCCTTGTGCATCCCTAAATCTAGGTTTTACTAATATGAAGACTATAACCGTTTGTGAAATATTCCCCTTTGTGAGGGTAGTTATGATGCCACAAACAAAAGGTGACATTTATAGGAGATTTAGGTCAGAAGAAAAAGAAAATTTCTTTTGATACACAAGCGTTTGAAAGAGCAGAACCATATAAAACAAAAGAAGGCAGGCTAACGGAGTGAGGCTATTGCACTGACTGTAGAGCTTGCTACCATTACCTGTGATTGTAAATGAAAAAGGCAAGCAGCTCCTGCTTAAACAGTAAAAGTGCTTAACAGCTTTCACAGGGAGAATAAACGGCTGAAATGATTCTAGCTCAGTTTTAGAACAACAAAACTCTGATGTAGAAAATAAATAAGCTAGCACCTTTTCACCCTCTTTGATCATTTAAGAGGCTCAATCCTCTAATTTCAGATTGTACAGCTCAAGAGTATTACTAACAAGAGGAGTAGAGTAAAACATATACGCATATATCTATATTATACTCTGTATGGCATTTTAAAAGATAGCATTTTATTTTGAAGTAAATTATAGTATTTTAAACTACAGTAATTACATAATTTTAATGCTCTCACACACATATATACACATATGCATACATATATTAGCAGTACTGTGAGGACAATGAGGCTTGTAGAGTAAGTATACAGCTTGTCTGTGGTGGTGGTGTTTCTTGGTTTGTTTTTCTCTATGACAATTCCTAAGTTATAAACATTTAAGTTATTGTGTGTGAAGCAATTAGAGGATGGGCAGTCTAAATAAGGAAATAAAGAATCATACTTTCCATCCTATACTTAACAGTGTGGCACAAGGATTTCTTACATCACATGCCTTTCTGCAGTAAAGGGAGCAAGTGTAGGATTATACTGTGTCCCATACCAGACTTTAACTGGTGCTTCAGCCCCTTTCTGTACAGAACAATCCTAACCTACCAAGCTCTGTCTTAATTCATTTATTCATAGGCAATAGCTGAAGATTTATCTCTATAGTTTGGACCTTTGTAAGTGATGGGTAGTAGTGGGTGTTAATGGTTTTAAGATACCTGACAATAATAACCCAAAGGAAGAAAACTTCAGGGAGAAGTTGCCCAGCACACTCTTAGAATGAAAGGAACTCCAACTGGCTAGCAGTCTAAAATTATGGTATTTGCAAAGACTGCTCACTTTTAAACATTTTTGAATGCTCTAATTTATAAAACATTGTATAAAAAAATTATAAAATTTTTCTCTTTCCCAGTGACATGAACTCCCTGGGGTAGTTGGAATTCAAGGACACTTTTACCACTGTCTTACTGCTTCCAGAGAGTTCACCAGGCTGACTCCAATTGCCACAGGTCACTTCTACCACATAAAGCTCTATGTTTACTAGTTCCCTGATCCCTATTGAAATCACCTTCAACACAAGTTGGAATAAGGTAAGTGGCGAATAAAATGTTGGCTACAAAACCTCAGTATGGAGATTATAGCTACAGAATCCTTAGCTGAAACATACAAAAGAGTGATGTTGCATCTAGTCATGTTAAGGTGTAATCCAGCAGGTCTCTCCCTTCTTTTGAAAGAGGCATTGTTCCTCAAGTTCTGCAGAAAGCAATTTCATATTCCTGTTTTCTGTCTATTGTTCATTCTGTCTTTCTGCAACTACTAATACCCCTTTTGAATGTCTCCATGCTTGACTGGATGACTAGTAAGTCATTAGCCTACAGAGGGATAAATGATCTTCTCAGTTGGTGAAATGTTTGTCACAGTTTGAAGCCCGAACACACTTTGAGTTTACATTCAATGAATATTGGTGCCCCACAATTTACACACACATCTCAGCATGCTAAATAAACCCTGCTCGTTGCTGACCCTTGACTCAGGCCAGCTTGACAGCAATCAGTCGCTTGGATGTGATGATGGATTTGTAGAGACTGATGTTCAGATATGCCTTAAGGAACACCTTGACAGATCACACACAGGCACTGCATCTGAAAAAAAGCCCCAAAGGATTTTAAAACAGTGCCAAAGAGATAAGTGCAGATCTGTCAGATCTTGTGGATTTGGCATGGTTACACGACTGACGCTTGTTTTCTACTATAACCCAGGAAAAAATACTTCCCTATCTTTCTGCCCAGGATCTGGGATATCTGTGCACTCTTGTACTTGCCTACTGGAGTTATACACACCTGCTCCTCAGATCTCTATGAAAAAAATTACTTTCTGGTTCTACAATTAAACTGAAAAATATTTTAAAAACTTGGTTAGCATTACACAGAAAGAAATGTGGGAAATTACAATCTGGGAGAATAGAGTGAGTTAAGAAGAAAGATTTCTCTTCTTAGCCTGGAAGGTTAAGATACTTCACTATCAGCTTGAGTAAATACTTATATTTATTTTACATTTGAAATATAGGATAGCATCAGCAAAAAAAACACAGAGCATATCTCTGACTTCTTGCCCCACTTGTCAGCTCAGCATACTGAGTAAGTGACTCTCTGGAGAAATGAAGATTCAAAGAGCAAAGGATTTACTGAGGGTAGAGTAATCTGTCATCTTTCCATTTGTGATAGTCATGTCTCACAAAGTCTTA
>NW_008605062.1:0-6002 GCF_000691845.1 Merops nubicus | reverse complement strand
CTGCTGAACTTTGTAGCGAAGTCCAGCCCTGCATTTCACATGGTTTTGGTACAGGAAAGAATTTTCCCAGCATGGGGGTGTCTCCCATAATTTGGATGAGGGTTTTAATCTCTGAACACATCCCTGAATAAACAGATGTCTTTCCTCAATTTGTCAAATCAGATTTTAAACAATGTTTTACCAAATGGGAGGATGGGAGAGGTTGGAATCAATTTGGAATTTTGGTGACTAAGGTGTTTAAAAAAGCAAAAATCAAGTTTGTTATGAACTGATACCTTGAGAAATTTTGCTGTCATGATTTAGTGCCAGCAGAAGGAAAGGAAAAATAAAAATGTACCTGCCAAACTCCACAGTTTTTAAGTAGTATCCACAAAATCAACAAATTAGACAAAATGCTTTCTCCACAATATAAATCTATACAACTTGTCAGAGGTGTTATTTGGTCTCCAGGTGACCAGTCTGAAAGAAAAGCCCCAAATACATTTCTTGTCATCTGGTGATCACACTGATCATTTTGACAGGTCTACAGAATAACTAATTCAGCATAACAAACAAAAAAAATGTGGATTCAAAGGAAAAGCAAGCTGGTAGCATTCTGAGGCAGACCCAGCAGTGGAAATCAGTCTAGTTTAATCAGCTGGTACAAAACCCCCCTCTATAATTCCAAGTGGAACTGAATTCAGAGCAAACACCTGTCTTTTTCTCCAGACTTTTCATAACAACAAGGCTACAATTTTTTTATGCTAGCTAGGAGTTCAAATGAAGGTTTTGCTCCTTCAAAACTCTGGGACCCCCAGTCTCCTTCTTCACTATATCCAAAATAACACATTATTTCCCTTAGATACAATCAATTGTTAAAACCAGACAAAAGAGGAGATGCTATGGAATTATAACAATTTCTAATACACTCTACACAGCTCAGAATCTTCCCACAAACCAGTAAGCATGCACATTATTAGAATCAATCCCCCCAAAAGAGCTAATCTTTCTAATTAGCTGTTCCTCTCTCATCCACATCCCACATAACCAAGGAGACATGGATATCTCTGATTCATGTCTCCTTCCCATTACTATACTCCTTTTAACAGCATTCCCCAGATCTCTTTCATCTCCTTCCCCGATGTAGGTACGTCCCATTTCATTTTAAACAAAAGCCACTCCCTGTTAGCAGAGTGACACTGCGTTTATAAATAAGCCACTGCGTTTATTGACCCCTGCTCTGTGTCTACAGCATCACAGATACTTAGGTGCTTAACTTCTCTGAGCGTAGTGGTTGCTAGGTGGTTACGTGCTCTGTGGGATGTGTGCCCAAGTACCCAGTTATGAAAACCATGATCCCAATAACCACTGGTTTTACCTCATTCTTTTTGACATATTCCTGCCCTCAGGTGAGGATACCTTGTAATTTTCAGTTAAGCTTTAAGGCCTATAGCAGGATTTCAAAATCCATCTGAACAGCAGGCCAGAGAATGGATGTTTACACATTCTCCCTGACTCATGGTTTACAGGGAGAACTGAGGAATTTATACAACCTCTTTTCACAAAGCAGCTTACTCCCTGCTGTCACGTGGCCAGCAGGGAGTCAGGACTGTTGCTGAAGGAGCTTTCTTCCATATAGCTGTCTCTTAGCTGGCCTTACTCCCCTTTATATCACTGAGAGCCAAGGCAGGTCCGTGCCCTTCTTGCACTAAGCGATGTTGAGCTTCCCAGTAGTTGCAGATGGATCTTTTTCTCTGCTTAGCTGTTTTTCTTTTCTATATTAAAACCCTGGAGAAAAAGAGAATTTTTTTCAACAAGTATTTACTAATTTTGAAAGGTTCTGAAAGGTTGCATTTCAGGATACTATTTCATGACAGTTATTGCTAATGCAGTACTACGGTTCTTGAAAATAGCAAACCAAAGCAAACACACCATTTTCTGAAAATACAGGCAAGAGATGTTCAAGCACACAAATCCTTATTCTGTTTATTTTCCCCAGCATTTCACTCTTGTGGCAGTTGTGACTATATTTGCCATAGACTGTATCTAGACATGATCATTTCACTCCTGTGATCATAGTCAATTATGGACACACGTCCCTGGAGCTTTCAAAAAGAAGGTCTTCTAATATGATCTTCTGTAACTACAAGGGTAATAACTAAAAGCTTTTCACACTGACTAGATAGTTGCAAGTTGGGAATTTTCTTTATTGAAGTTCAGCTGAGCTATGGAATGAAATATAAAACACACAATGCACTAGACACCTCATTTATAAGTGCATGCATAAATATATCTGTATGCCAGAATCTGTCTTCCTCACTTATATAAACTGACAGAAAATGACTACAAATGCATGCACACGTACTGGTTTTTATTACAACTATTAGGTTTTTTTTTTCTATTGGTACAAGTTAAGTATGAACTCTTTTCCTTTAAGATCATAGGAAAAATTATAAAGTCACACTTTTCCATTGTTGTTTATATTGTCTAGTTCTATGTAGATTATACTGTCCCTGTGTAAAATTGACAGTGAATTTACCAGGAGATTTCTGAGAGGAGCTTTTGGTGAACCCTTATTCAGAATTCAATTGCCTTACACGTATATGCTAAAAACTAGCATAGTGTAACAAAAACTATTTATGACTATACTTTATAAAATGAAAATGTAGACACAAACTACTTCAGATTTTGTAAGGTGTTAAATTTTGAGAACTGCTGATTTGCAGAACTAATCATGTAAGTAATACTATAATCTCTCATGGAGAGTAAATATAATGAAATAATGATTTAATATAATCACCTCGAGTCTAATATCCATGTAAAATTCTTGAGTAGAGGTACAGTGGAAAGAGGTGTACCTTAGGTTGGAGAGATATGAACCAAAGGATGCAGAAAAAACAGAGTAAAATGATTATTAATTGCATCAGGCCTAATAAACATAACTAATGATATGGACATTTACTGTTTATTGTACAAAATAAAGAAAAGAGTGATACAAAAGAGAAAAAATTGACAACTCCAGGTATCTTTGAAATACTTTCACAACAATCTTAAGAAAATATACTTTCAATTCTTTGAAACAAATCCAGAGAACTTCAGAGACAAATACTCAGGGGTTACTGAGCCAAACCCTCAGACTTTGGAGCATACTATGAAAATATAACATTTGGATTAGTGGGAACAGTGCGTGGCCTCCACGTTCCACTCAGCAGGTTCTGTCAAGAAAGTGCAAGAGCAGTGATAAGAAGGTATTAGCACCATTCATGTTTTGTGGCTTGCTAAGGATACAAATGCTGGTTTATTTGGACTTCCAATGGAGAATATTTTCTTCTGCAGCTTTCACAGAAGGACAAAAATCTGAATAGGAAAAGACACCTAACTCTTTTTTACAGAGGTTATTCTACCACACTCTGAAATTTGGCACAGTCTAAATAACTGAACATAGTTCCATTGACTTCTGTGAACCTGTAGGAAACCTGCAGAAGATGAGGACCGTGCCTTTGCTAGTTTATGGCAAAATAGCATGAACAAAGCCAAAATATCTGTTTAAATTAAATATTAAACTTTTTAAAAGGTGAAACTAGAGCTGAGTATGAGATTACAATTAAAATCTGAAAACTGATGTCTTGCTTTCTCAGTAGACAAAAAATTGAAACCTGGTTTCCATTAATTTGCTTCCTATTTAGCCTTTGAACTGAATCTGACAGAGACACTACTTTGTTCTTCAGCAGCTCTGTAAATGGCAGTTCTAATGGGTTAACAATTTAGAAGAACCAACCTGAAGAACCAACCTGGTGAAAAACATTTTTCAGAGCTGATTTATTATTCTTGAGAATGAAAATGATCATACTGATAGTAAATTATCTGAAAAGTGAAGCTGGACCTTTAAGAGTACAGAAATTCTGTCACCTTACATGGCACTTAATAATAATTTCTAGCCTATAGGCATAACATATTATAGAAGCTAAAGATAAATCTTGTTTTGTGAAATTTTTAGAGGCCTTTGATATTTGTCAGCCAAAAATTATTAAAATGAAAAAAAATGAAAGAAAAGGAATCAGAATTTATCTAGAGCAATAGGCCTGAGGATTACAAATTAATCACACTTTCTCTCTGTAATCCAATTTTAATTTGCAATTAGGTTTGCAAAGACTTAAAATTCTATGGTGCAGCTACACATAAAGTTCTAACTTAGTAGGAATGTGTTAACACAGTGATTTTTTGGGGATGAGTGGTTATTTTTGCCTTTTTTTTTTATTTTAGTGCTTCAGGGAAAATTTGATTTCTACTGGATGCTTCTGGAGACAAGGTAGGAGCATGTAAATTTAATTAGTTATTTTCCTTTCCTGTTAATATTTCATGGATTGTTATGTGATCCTAAAGATGCCCAGGAAGGAAGCTGTGGTGGCTCACTGCCCTAGAGCAACAAGTGGTCATTTCTTGGATCCAACTACAGAACACCTCCTTTGGGGGCAGGAATGGGAAAATGAAATCTGCACAGGGCAGCAACAGCATCTATGATGTATTATTGAAATAGTTTTTACCAGGCCCTTGGTATGGAAATGGTCCATGGGAATGTTAATTAGGACAGCTACTAATGACCTTTAAGTTAGCTGCTTTATATTAGATTATTTTGTTCAGCTTAGTAAAGATTTGTAGGCTTTAAAATATCTGTATGTTCTAACACTTTGCAATATATATTAATCTTAAAAAAAGCCCACCATCTGAAAACCTAGAATTTGCAGAAAATCTCAAGGAGTCGACTCTTTCACTTAATTTACAGAAGCCTGAAAAATCTGTAGCAAAATTATGTCATATTTAATACAGATATAGTTAAGTGAATCATGTAATAAATTTTTTTCTATCGGAAAAGGAACAGAGAAGACAAATGTTCTAAGCTAGATGCAGTATTTCTGGTTAACAATATTATAGAGTTTTTAATTTACAGATTATATATTTGGTGATTAATATTGTCAGAAAGATAAATAATCTGCCTTGATATAAGTACAGATTTAGAAAATTGTACTTAAGGGGTTTACCCAGTAGTTGTATATCATTGTCAAATATAGCAAAAACTCAGTGACTAAAGGCACAAAATTCTGCTGTGGAGCAGCACTGTACTGACTAATGTGCAGTTTACTTGCAGGCACATTATTAGTTTTTATTTGCAGATTAAGCTTCTGCCTCTTCAGTGTTGCTGCATTCCGTGATCTTAGAGATAAAAATATGCTGTCTCTTCTTTCCTCTCCACTGCTTCAACCTCCAGCTGCTCTGCTTTCAAATGATTGCCATTAGTATTATTTACAGATGGGAGGAATCTGGGATTGTGCTATACTAATGTGCACTGGTATTGATTACTTATCTCCTCATTTGAGTCACTTCACCTCAGTATCATCTCTCATTTTTCTCAGAGGTCTGCAGAATGTAATGAAAGCTGCTCCTCCTAATTTGTACCAGAGGCTCTGATTTAGAAAAGCACTTGGACATGCTCTTAAGCATTTTGGTGAGTAGGACTAGGCTAGGCATGGAAGGGACAGAGGCCATAGGGCTTTCCTCTGCTACAGTGGAGCACCTAAACCAGCTCTGCACTGTTCAGCTTCATAAAAGCCACACTGGGAAGGGAAGGCTACAGCGAAAACCCAGTTCTCTTTATTCCATTACACAAGTGAAGATGTGAGGTATAGAGAAACTAAAAACCCAGAGACACAAAACAATGGGTTCCTATTTTTTTTCTGAAATCTGTGGGAGCTGTACACCTATGAACACTTTAGATTACCTGTGCTCAGTGACTTGCTGAGATTAGTTTGAAAACCTGGGTCAGAGCAGGGATCATATGTTTAGTGCTCCTGGGTTGCTTACAATTGTCATTTTTCATATTTTGGGGGTGATTTTTGCTTTTGTATGCTAGCAGTTAGCAGTTATCAGCACAGCTCCTTAGTATAGGACTCCATTCACCTTGTCTGTGACAGAGCAAATAGCCCTAAGTTTCTCTTAGATGATTTTGGAGAACTTATTTATTTATA
>NW_008605061.1:42035-45938 GCF_000691845.1 Merops nubicus | reverse complement strand
GCCGAGGCCCTGCCTCGGGCCGTTTGCCGGCGCTGCTTTGGGCCAGGCGGTGTAACTCGGTTGCGAACCGCAGGGAGCGCCGAGAACCGGCCCGGACCTCGCGGTGTAGCTACTTTCAGACGTCCTGTTCCTCACCTGAGGTCCTCGCACACATCGGGAGCGGAGCCTGCGCAGAGCCCAACAACATTTTCTTCTGAGTTGCGGGAACACGGAGCTATCAGCAAAGGCACATTACTAAACGCAAAGAACGCTGTTGAGGTACCACAGTCCGTGCTGATGGTTTTCCTCTCAAACTACATTGCTGTGGCTTAAAAAAAGAATCAATATACTATCCTCAAGGCTTTCTAAAATAACTTTTTTAAACTCCACTTTGAAAAGAGCTGCTGGCAAGGTTAGAAAGGTCAGCAAAGGTGAACACGGGCCGCAGCGCTCAGCCTGTGCCCACCGGCCCCGGGGCCCCAGCAGCCCCTCCGAGCTGAGCTGCAACGCTAAAGCACGGCCTCCGAGGTTCTCGCCTCTCTGGTTGCATAACTGCAATTTTGTAATCTACACAGTGACATAAAATACTTCTGAAAACATGCACTTAACATCACAGCCACTCATGAAATATTGCTAATTTCTTGCTTAATTATAACTGGCTGCAGCTACAGGAATAGGGAAGAGGGGGAAGTTCATTGTAGTTGTCTCTGTTCTCCCATCCCCACATGGTACTGACAATAAATCTTATGAAACTGCAACATATTTATTGTTGCTTTCTCTCTTAAGTCAGATGACAAATCGTGCAAGCTACACTTGTTTAATTTCTGTGGGAACTGCAGCGATCTGCACTTTTAGATTTTAAAAGGACATTTTAGGAGCTTGTGTTCTGTTACTCTTTGCTGACCTACAAAACAAGGAACTTTAAAAATGTACCTTTTTCTTCTGAGTACCTTAAAAAAACTGGTCAGAATCAAAAGTGTCTTTCTTCAATCAATATATCCAGTAACTGAAAAAAAATATGTGGAACCTCCAAACATGTCTAAATAAATTAAGTAAAGAAGTCTGCTGGCCTACAGGGAAAGAACTGTAAATATTGCTGACCTGATAACAACTGAACTGAAGTGGTTCTTTTTAGAAAGCCACAGGAAATTATCTGACTTCTGACCATGCTATGATTAAAAAATGTGTTGGAGTGAAAGTGTCAGTATTGCACCTCAGAAGACCATGACTGGGTTTCCAACATAACTTTTATCCTCTACAAGCATACAAACCATTTATAGCACACACAAAAAGAAAGTTGCGATTGAACTTGTTCATCCCACACTTAAAAGGAAGATCACTACCTAACAGTATTCTGATCGGGGCTTGGAGATTAGTTTTTTCAATATATCTACAATATTTTGAGGCAAAGACTTCCTCAGCTCCTGCAGTACCCATGGAGGAAGTGTGCATAAATGTGTTCACCTGTGCTTAGAAATGGGGCGGGCACACACCAGCACTCTCAGGCCTTCCCAGCCCCAGGGCAGGAGATTAGATAACTGCAAGACAGGAGAAAAGCAAACAAACGAGTTGTGGAGATGAGGAGGACCATCTCCATCACACTTAGAAAATCAAACAAGCGTGTTGTGCATCAGCACAGACCTTGTCAGGGATCCACAAGGCTGGCCAGCAGATGTTAGAGGTGGATATGAGGAGGACCATGGATCTCCATCACATTTAGTGGGTCTCAGCCAGTGGCCAGCCAATTCACTTCTTCCAGCTGCCGGTGAGGATGCTTCTCCTCAAGGCTAAGCAGAGAGGTGAGGTTCAGAAAATCAATCTTTTCATGGCAGCTCTGACCCAAATTCTGACATGGGAGCTCTTGATTCAGACACCAAGAACGTGGTGCTCTCAGCAGAGACCAACCAAGATGTGCTACCAAAACATCTGCCTTGCCTAAATTCAGCAACCATTCCAGCTCCTCAGTGCCTTTATTCCTAGGGAATCCTCTGGAGAAGCAGGATTACAGGAGATCCATGCAACAGGGCAGGTGAACAGGGGAGGTCTGCAGCTGACTGCCTCCAGTATGCATAGGAGATGCAGTCCTATACAGGACAACATTGTAGGGATGGGGTGGCATCAAAGCATTTGAAATCCGAGAACAATGTGACTTGCTTAATTGCCAAACAGGAGGGTGACTAAGTTGCCTCCTGACCTCCAGCTCTCAAGAGCAGGCTTGTGAGTGGCACTCCAAGACCTCCCGTGCACCTTCTGCTTGGCTAGAAGCGTCCACATTGTCCCTCAGCTGAGCCTGACACCAGGTAAGAGCTCCAGCGGTGGTGGCCTCTGTGGGAGGGATTTCATGGCAGCTTGTGGTGCTCTCTGTCCCACCGTTGTCTTTGCCGTTTGGGAGAAGTACCCAGCACACCCTCCAGACAGAGAGAGCTTCAGATCCCAGCAGAATCATCTGTCTCAGAGACTTGTAAACAGTTTGAGCCTTTCCTGCATGACACAGACACGAAGTTTGGCATGAGGTGTCACTTCTGCAGATGCTGTCATGTGCCTCATGACTCGGTCTCACTGTGACAAGTCTAGAGAGTAACAGGAGGGTGACAGTGACTATCGGGTGAGTCTGTGCAGTTTAATGAAGGATGAGGCAAAGTATCTGCATGCTTCTCACGAGTGTCAGGGAGCCCAGGGGACAGAGCAATGGCAAGAGAGCTTAATACTTATTTATGAGATCTGCCTTCACCAGCTGACACTCAGTACAAGGATAAAGAGCCTCCTCCCCTTGTCTGAGATGGACAGCTACTGTCACAGGGTCCTTGATAAAATCCTTGGGAGCTTACGACTCAGTGGCCTTGGTCCACTGCACACCTGAAGACTTAGCCTGGAGACAGGCATGAAGGAGGCCAAACAGCAAACCAGTGCCTTTGTTGAGGAAATGGTATTCTCTTAGTAAAAGACATCATCTTGCACACAAACCCATTCAGCTTTGGTCGTGCAATGAGTTACTAGTCCCTATATTTCCACTGCAATAAGAAACACCAGAAGTAAAAAACTCTTCTCTACACCAAGAAGAGACCAGTTCTGTAACCTGTGTGGCCAGAAGAGTGACCATGTCAGGCACATTTTTGATGGGAAAGGTCTTTGAGAAGGAGTGAGGAAAGAGAATCGTGACACAGTAGAGCAACTATAAGCTATCACCGGGCACACAGAAGAAAGCAGAGGAGGACAGCAATTTGCTGGGCTTCCTACTAACACATACCTGACAACCTTCTTATTTGGGGCACATGTGTCCCCCAGAGGCAGGAGAAGTACTGCCCTCTCTGACAGCAGCAGTCCTGCTGCCTTGCACATTTCTGTGGCAAGCCAAGGAGCGGCTCACGTGCAGAAGGAAATAAGGTCTGCAGGGGATCACCTGACTCCAAGCTGCCATTCAATAACCATTTAGTCTGGTATTTTAGTACTTTTATGTATTGGTTGGCTGAATTTTAGTTACTTGGGACAACTTAATATTATTTTTAAGACTCTCCCAGCAATGCCAGGAGCCTTCACACTGTATGAAATCTGTAAGAGAGGTAATGCCACCACCTCCTTTGCCAGAGCATTGAATGAGCATGGGGAGGAGCTTTGTGCTTCTTTCCTGGCAGGTCTCTTCAGCCTTGGGTGGACAAGGTCAGATTTCTACCAGCTCTGCTCCAGAGGGGAAGAGATGAAGTCTGCTCTCGCCACGATACCACAGTTCACGTTTCCTTCTCCCATTCGCACCGCGACCGAGGTTCAACCCACCTCAGGTTTTGTGGCAGTCACTGCTGCCCCACTAAAGAACGTTAAGGTGCGTGTAAGCAAAGGTTGCACCCCCAGTTCTTTGCAGCAGAGGCACAGCAGGAGAAGAGCAAGCTGTCCTGCACGGGAGATGTGCCAGTGGGGATGTGTTGCGTG
>NW_008605061.1:37756-42004 GCF_000691845.1 Merops nubicus | reverse complement strand
CTGCTGAACAGGTCAGTGCTTCCAGGGCACTGGGGATGACAGCGGGGGAGCCAGTTACACATACAGTCACACCATAGCTGAAACTCGGGAGACAGGACATGACTGAAAAACTAATGTCATATAGTCTATCAAACAAACAGCCATCCTTCAATCACTACCAGTCTGGTCTGGGTGTGTAGCCAAGAACTTTAGTGCTGAAAATCTCAGTTTCTCTGTCTAGATACTGTCATTCTCTGTGCTCTTGAACAACAACAACAAAAAAAAAGGTTTATGTGACTTTTAAGGAATTCAGACAATGAAGTGTAAAATATAGATAAGGCTGGGCTGATCTTAGGAGTATCCCTGGAAGTTATTGTTTGGAAGAAGCAAGAGCAAGGTCACGCTGCAGCTCTCCCTCCTCAGCACAGCTCATGCGGAATTGCTTTCTGGCTTGTCAAAAGGCAATTCAAGCAAACACCAAGTTTTAAGTTGAGATTCTTATAAAAGGCCCTAAAACAAGGATATCCATGGGTTTGAGTGAGTGCAGAGTGCTACAAAGAAAGCAGTAATATTCAAAATAATGAGAACTTAAATTCCTGTGCCTCATTAGAGAGAAAGAGATGAAGTTACAGAGCACAGAGAAGCCAGGGCAAAACAAGAACAGTACAAAAGGAGAAAGACCCGAGTACTGCAGGCAATAGGACCGGTTTGGGGGATAATAATCTAACCAGCACTTGATTGTTGCTGGAAGACTAGTTACCCAACCCCCTCTGAACAAATTAAATGGGAATACTACTGAACCCACAGTAACTGTACTACAGCCTGCAGAGCTGCTGAGAGGCAGGCCTGGCAGGGTGCTGGACTTAATTAGCACTGACATACTTCCATTTTCTCAGTTTTGTTGGCTGAGGACTCCAGTCACAATTTACTCTTCAGTTTCTATGTAAATTGTTTAGAAGGGGGTTGTAAAAGCAGCAGGTGGATGTGACTATAAAGCATTCCCATATTGATTACAGAGCTACAAATACAGTTACAAATCACCACATCCACAAAGTGGCACATCTACGAAGTTTTTGTATGTCTGAAATAACTTGATACAGCATAATATTAATGTAGTATTAATAGAAAAGCACATCTAAGGGTTGCAATGAGTTATTATAGCCATAATACCAAGCTTAAGCTACACGTGCTCGTGGCAGTAAAGTTAACACATTCACTGTGGTTTTATAGTGTTATAAATAGCAAACACTGTACAGCAAAAGCTGTAGCATCTCTTCTTCTCTCCACCCCCACCCCCAAACAAATCACTCACGATAACGTCGGCTTTTATTGGAACACAATGAGCCATAATCACATGAGGTATTACTCTAATTTAATCCTATTTGCTTCAGTTTGGTTTGTAAGGAGTGGCCGGTAATATGTGGTTGCATTGTGTCCAATGGTTTCTTATTTCACACCAACTTTCAAGGGCTGACACCCCTCATCTTTTTTGGCCAGAAGAACAAAGAGATGGGTTCTGGCAGGTAAGAAGGAGAAATATTCTGGTGGCTGGAATGGGGTTTTTCCATTCTTACTCTTTTTTCCTTACCAGTTGCTGGGATGGCTTTGACAGTTGATGGATAGATTCTGAGCCCCAACCATTCTTTCAGAATTTTGCTATTTTCAGCTGGTCCAATAAAACAGATACAACCTCTTGCAACAAATTCTATTTCTGCAACCACCATGAAGATAACAAGCTGAGAAATTAATTCAGGTCTGGGTTTATTTTTTTCTGAATCAACAGCACAATGTAGCTAAATACCACTTTCCTGCTTGTAGTTTGGTGCCGTTTCCCATGGCCAACAGAGACAACCATGCTGCTGGATTTGGCATGACATGAAAAGGCAGACACCAGTACAAGGTAGGTCACCCTGCCTATCAGCCCAGCCTTGGGATTTTGGTAGGCATTAAGCCATACCTTCCTTTTATGCCATTTCATAATCTTTATCCTCTGAACAATAAGAGACCCCCAGCTTCCAGTGGGCTCTGAGCCAGGTGTATTCAGCACTGCAAGGGTCAGGAGAAGACACCGTCTCTGCTGGGGAAGCTGAGCTGGTGCAGAGCTGTGCACAGGCAGCGCTGAGGAGCATTGCTCCGTGTGTCAAGGACTCCTGTCAGGAGCGTCCGTGCGGCCCATCATTTCATGTGCTGAGCAGTGGACCTGGGGAATACTGTACACATCAGAGGTAAAATCAGCTAGCACTGGAGCTAACATAAATTTGACAATAATAAAAAAATATTTTGACTAGCTCATAATTTTTCTATTTTTTTTTAAATTTATTTTTTATTTGGGCATGTCCTTCCTAATTTCCTTCTTCCTCTCATCTTAGCTGGAAGGGAAGTTTAATGCCCTTAGAGTAGTCAAACGGGGTCTTATCTACAATTACACACACATTCAATTCCACATTTGGCATTCATAAATGCAAGTTTAATATTGAGTCTACTCTTCACAAATTTCCCATAATTGTTATTTAGCTCATATAATGCATGCTAATTAGACAGTTGTACTTCAATGAGTTTTACCATAGAAGATTTTTTTTTCTTCAAATTATAAAATACTGTGTTAGAAGTGTGTCATTGATCTTCAGGAAAAAGAATGAGGATATTTCTGACATTTCTCCATAGAGCAAGAAGAACTGATGGACTGTGAAAGTTGCTTATGTAAGGAATCAGATCCAGAATAAAGGAAATATAACTAGAATTTATTTGGAATGCCAAATGGAAAAATTGTAATAAGCAGCTGCACCAGATAATTTTTTTTTTTTTTGGCCTTTAATTGTGCCCCACTAAAAACTGGTGTTAAAAGCAGAGATCTGAATCCAGTGAGTTACCAGGCATGATGTAACCATTCAGTGTGAAGCACAACTGTCCTCAGAATTAGTTATGCTGAGAACCAAGAGGTAAACTAGCGATTTTGGCCATATACACAACAGCTCAATCTTGTAATTAGGAAAAAAAAAAAAGTATCATTTAAGGAAAAAACTAACATTAAAAAATAAAGAAAATAGAAAAATATCTGCCTGTACTGTTGATAACAAAATGACAGAGGTTATGTGTCCAGGAGGCAGCATTTATTAACCAGCTACCCAGTTCTGTGAAGTCTATGGTACATTGTCACAAATGATGGTTTTCAAAAGAATTTAGGTCAAGTAAACACTTGGCAAACAGACATACTGTGAAGAACTGGGAAGTCCATGCAGGTACCTCAGAAGCTCTGCAGGACAGCAGAAGGAGTAACAGAAAGCAAAATGGGCTTGAGCATGATCCTGGCACGCCTTTAGCAAACTTACAACTGCAAGGAACTTCTACCAGCCCAGCATTTGGACTAGATGATCATTGTAGGTCCCTTCCAACTGAACTCTATCCTATCCTATCCTATCCTATCCTATCCTATCCTATCCTATCCATCTTTGGTCTTCTTATGAGAGAAGAGGTTTCTTCAGGTACCAATGTGCTCAATTAAGACTGTTTTGTACTTGAAGAAAGTATTGGAATTAATTTCATTATGTGAAGATCTGAGATGACTGCAAACACTCAAAAATGTGTGGACCAGAAAAGAATCTGGTGATTCTGCTGCACACAAGCTCAAAAAATAGACCTCTTCCAGCTAACATCAGTGGTGCAATATCTGGTCTTGCCAACTGGTTGGAATCCTCACACGGAAGCACCGTCACCCACCGTGGATACTGCTCAGTTTTAATTACAAAATGCCCACTATTTCTTCAGCCAGCATGCACACAGATCTTCAGCCTGGATGTTTTTTTCAAGTTTTTCATTCTGTATTTCTATCTCCAGTTTTTAGCACTTCATCCAGACACCCTGCAGAGGCGCAGGCTAACAGGAGGGTAGACGAGGGTGAAAAGGAAACCCAGTCTGCTTCAGCTTGCCTATTGCAGCCACGTAGTTGGCAAGAAGCTTGTCATTTTGCAGCCTACACACCCATACCACCTTGCTGCTCACGGCACCAGGCTCTCTGAGCTCGTGGAACAGATCTGACGTCTCATCCGCCTGATATCACACTCCTTGCTGTGGGTTTACTTGGTTTTGGCCATTCAGGTATGTCCATGCTTTCAGGTTTAGGAGCTGTACAGACCAGGTTATCCCCAGGTGGAAATGCTGCTAGGACATGGGCTCTCCCAAAGACACAGAGCTCACCCAGGGGCTCCTTTCCCATATATCACTTCTCCCCCAGAATGCCCCAACATAGCCACACTCATCCTGTGGCAAATG
>NW_008605061.1:25079-37725 GCF_000691845.1 Merops nubicus | reverse complement strand
GGAATGACAAGCTGCCTTCAAGCAAAATCTCAGCAGAAAACTGATCCCAGGATACAGATGTTGGGCCTAATGCAGATCTGGCAGGCTGATGCAGTTTTTCCTTGATTACTTTGTCTCCTTCTTCCTCCCTGTCTGTCTCCACATGAGATCACTGAATTTATTTTCTGAATGGTGGGAATCTCAATACTATAGTCTGAATTAATATCAGGGCTACAAGCTGAAAAGAGAGAACAGTGGAGGACACAGGGTCTATAAATGAAGCCAAAAATAAAAGCATCTTGCCCTTGCTAGCTCCTGGACACACACTGTAACCACTGAACAGGCAGCTTCTCCTCTCACCCAGCTCTTTTTGCAGCTCCCTGCTAATTTTCCTCAGCCCAAATCCCCCCATGAATGAAAACAAAGCCTTTTTCTTTGTATTTGGAAACCTCCCTAGGAAGCAGAAGGGAGCCTTTTCTCCTTCTGTCATCAAGAGTGATGGGAAGAGTTGATAATCTCCATCGTTAGCTGGCCCAGTACTTCCTTTTGTAAGATCTAGTTTCTACTTGCTCACAACTTCCCCAGAATCCAACTGTCAGGGTAATGTTTCTATCTTACCTGTCTGACTCAGACTCAAGTATTTTTAAGAAAGTTTCGGCAAAAAGCATTAGCTGGTTCTAAGAACATGCTTAGCAGAAAATACGCTATACTGTACCAGGAAAGGATGCACAGTAACTGTGCTACTGGGATCATTTGCTTTGGGGAAAAATAAAAGAGTCCTTTTAGCAGAAAAGGCCACTAAGCAGAGGGAGCTGCCACCACCCCGGGCTGGGAGTGACATGGGGACACAAGTGACAGGGGCCGTGGGGAGCAGAGGAGAGCAGAGAAAGCGAGAGGGCAGGAGAAGGGCAGGGGGAGCAGCCTCCGAGGCACAGACCCCAAAGTGCCCTCAAGAGCTGGACCCCAAGGCAGACACCAGCAATTCCCTGCTGGGAAAGGGGATGACTTGGGTCTGCTGGTGGCACTGGGGGCTGCCAGCACCCAGAACTGGGTTTCCAGCAGCAGGTGATGTCCTGGGGGACATCCCAGGGCCCTTCCCCACAGCAGGGTCCCAGCAGCATCCTGCTACCAGGACATGCACCAGCTCCCGGGACACCCTCAGCTGCAGAGGCATCTCAGCAGCCCAGCGCCGGAGTAGAGCAGCCCCTGCAGCGTGCTCCCTGCAAGCACGGGCCGAGCAGGACGCAGGCTCACGAACCAGCTGAAGCAAACACAGAATTCCTCGCAGAGCTGCCGTGAGCACAGCAGGGATTTTTCTTTACATAGGGAACACAGGCGCGTGACCTGCAGCCTGGCGTAGCGGTGGTCCATGATATGACACACAGAGCACCAAACAGGGGAAAGTCACCATATATTTGTTCAGCTTCATCCCATCCTACAGCATCTCAGCCCAAAAAACAACAACAACAAAAAAGGTTTATTTTGAGTTTGGTCTTTGAGGCTGCAGACTCACTGCTTATTTTGAGGCAGATCTGTTGCCCATGCAAGCTATGTACTTGGAGGACTGCTGCCATTTCTCAAGAAGTAAATCCTGGCTGTACCCTGAGCTTTAAAGGGCTCTGCACTTCTCTAACAAGCTGTGTAAAAGTTCAGCAGCTTCCATCAGTTTGGTCAGTCCTCTTGGCATCCAGCAGAAAAAAAAAAAATGGTCCCAGTCCCTTCCCAGAAGGGACCAAGTGTTGCCCACTTGATGAGCAATTATATTTGCGGGCAGCTTGAGTACAAGGTGCTTAAGAAGAAAATGTGCACACAGGGGTAAGGTTTCCCAGCCTACGTGAACACAGATGTATCTGTAAATGGACGTAGATCAATTATTGATTTTAATATGAGCTGCATCTGGGCTTTTGTACTGACGAAGAAAAATCCTCTGTGTTTGCTGTAAATGTAGGGTTTGCTGCCTACAAAATGTTTAATCACTTTTCTCCAGTTTTGCCACATCTAAAAGCAGCACCCCACATTTTCCAAAGAACTCTTCCAAAAGCCATAATAAAAAAAGAGTAGATAGATCCCTCCAAAATCACAGTGGGCTTTAGCTCTCCAGGGATGACTATGAGCACCAGACTGAAAAGTGGCAGCATTCCACCTCAGAACACAGATGTTGGACTCCAACTTAATTTTTATTTCATCTATATTCACCATCACTATTAGCATGACCCACAATGCCCTTCAGAATGACAGCAAAGGACTGATAAGTCTTCTCCTCCAAGAGGGCAGCAGCTGAGCAGATTCCAGGCTGTCACCACTTCCTAAGCAGTTTAGAAGCTGAATTTTCTGACAGACAATAGTTGAGATACACCATCAGTGTCATTAGCCTAAGGGAAGTGTTACAGTTTCTAGGGCAGGGACGTGAATTTAATTTGCTCCCCCAGCCTGGTTAGTCTTGCACCAGGAGTGGAGAGAGTTCATTTCCAGTCAACCACAGCTGGCTCCTTGGCTGCCAGCACCTCTGGCACAGGAGGACTCCAGTAACACATCCTCCGAAGCTGCTCTTAGCTCCACACTGCATCTGCAAAGCAGTTTGCTCCTACCACACCCTGCTGCTTCCCCTGTTACAGAAACACGTGCACGTATTTGGGGTTGAGGTAACAATGTTGTGATACACATCCTGTCATCCAGACCTGCCATGGTGATATTCTCCCTGTCCTCATCTACTGAATCTTTCTGCTGCTCATCTCAACATTAGGTTTGTTTCAGAGCCTGGAAACCAGCAGAGTTACTGAGCTGGAAGCAAATCCCAGGACTCAGAGTCCTACCAGGAGCACCCCAGTGTTCTGCCCACCTGGCAGCTCTGGGCGTGCATCCCCTTCCACAGCAGGTACAATGGGATGTGCAGGAGCTGAGCAAGTTTCCATGAAGATCCACCAATCCCACAGAGCTGTGTGTGGTAAGGTAACATGTTCATCACATTCTGAAGCACTCATCCAGTGCTGAACCACTGAAAGGAGATGTTGGGAAGTAGATAAATAAATGCATACCTGGCCCCAGTCACCTTAGGAGATTTCAGCGGCTGCAGAGGCTGATTCCTGCTGGAGATACGCCTCATGCACCAGCATGGTAAGAGGAAACCACCATGTTGGTACATGAAGTGTATGTATCTAGTGTAAGTATGCCCATTTATACCAGAAGATGAGTTTCTTTTATAAGGGAAAGACGTCTAGCCTTAATTTTTCTGCTGAGTCTGTCCTCTGGCAAAACCTGCTTTCATGACTTCAAACAAGTGTTTACAGAGCACCAGGTGCCCCCCCTTGTTGGAAAGACATCATGGTTTAACAGGGGCTTAAATTAGAGGAATTAAAAGAAACCTAAGAGAAGTAGACTTTCCTTCTTGAAACTTCAGACAGAAAAAAAAACAACAATGAAGATTCTCATGAAAATGTTTTCCACCTTCTGTGAACAAACATGAACTCCACGTGCAGCTACAGACAGCCCTCTGCCAATCTTTCTGCCAGCTCAGATTTTTCTAAGTTATTGGAGAGTGTCTGACAAGCAATGTCAAATCATAATCAGAAGACAGGAATGTTTGGCAATGAGGATGATGCCATTAGAGCTGCAAGAACGAGGAGGTTGGATAAGAGCTTTAGCTTCAGGGGAAGCTCTGGCTGAGAAACACCTTCCATAATGGTGCAGGCAGGAGAGCCTAAAGCCAAGGGAAGGTGGGTGGTGATGGCTCATGAGGTGCAGAAGAAAAAGCAAAATGAACTCTCTCGGCAGGTGTAGCTGCACACACAGCGGGACTACTTATCATTGACAGAGTCTTCATTAGAATCAGGTCAGGACTCCTGCAAGTGAAGGGATACACCCTTGGGATTTCACAGGGATTTGGAAAAACCAAGCTGCAGTCAGCACCCACAGTAAAACCTGCAATAAACTCCGGCAGAGGTAGCACTGGAGAAAGAAAGAAATGTAGTGAAACTTCTTGGAGTTTAGGAATGCAAGAGTCCTGCAAAGCAAGCTGTTACATAAATTAGAGTTAAGTCATCAAAAAAGAGAAAGATGGAGAAAGGAGCAGATTAAATAAATGTTCTGCATCCAATAGGAGTTTAATTACCTTGAGAAGTGAAACTGATTCCATTACTTTATGGGTGGTAAGCTTGGGGTTTGGCAATACCAAGCACATGCAGGATATTTTTATGCAACGCTCTGAAAACTGTCAACATGTGGCTTTCCAGCTGATCAACCTTTGCAGACCTTTGAAGATGAGGACATCCAGTGGCTGAACGTTGTAACTGGGATTTTCATCAAGGGTGTATTGTCTGGGGCAAAACCTCACCAGTTATGCCAAATTTCTGCCCTTCACAAAGACCTGAAGTAGGTCGAGAGCAGAGTAAAGGCTTGTGCAGAAGCCCTCTGCACTGGGGTGAATCCACTTAATTAAAGGGCTCATGGTAGTAACAAAGTGTTTGAGGCACGCTCAGTAAGTATCACCCAGTAATACCCAGAATATTGCTTCACATTTCTCTGCTTCCCTGTGATCATAGGATCATCCTTTTATTTAGATTTAAAAAAAAAAAAAAAAAAAGGTTTCCAAATCCCATCACATTTCTAGTTTGGCCTCTAAGTCTCTTATTTAGTTACAGAGAGTAAACATGGTTGTGGGTTTTAGAAACCCTTAGCACCTAACCAGTCCCTCTGGAACCAATCAGTACAGCAAAGCATTGCACACCACACTTTTAGTAATTTAGCCTTCGATGCACCAGCTTGAATATTTACACCTAGCTCCTATGCTACTATAATATTGAAACATCAATTGCAGCAATTAATCACATTTCCAAACACATATGGTAGAAGAACTAAAAAATTAACAGATTGGATTCATGATTTCCTGTCATGAAACTGCAGCAACTAGTAACTCAACAATGTGACATCCCAGGACAACACTATTCTGCCTTGTAGAAACCACAGCAGAAATAGAACGAAAATCAGAGTCAGATCGCTAGAAAATGGGCCACTGGAGCTTCTGCACATTTCCAGGGCACGATTTCTCCTGGGGAATGGCCATACAACATCACTGTCTGCAATAAATAACATGTCACCCAACGCTAGGCACTTAATTTGGATTTTGCAGAATTTGGAATTGCAGAATTGTGCTGAATTGAGGGTTTTCAAGATGAGCCAGGTAAGGCCAGTGAGTAGGAAAACCCTTACCTTCCTCAAAAGTTGATTTGAACTAATGTTACTTAGGACTGTATCTACACACCCCAGAGTAATCCCTTGAAGATTTGTCGGGAAGCCCTTCATACAACACATAGATCTAAACTAGGAAAGCCAAGTATTGAAAACAGAAGGATTAAGAGCACCCCAGACCTTTTCCCATCATCTTTTCCAGCGTGGAGGGCACGGAGCAGGTCCAAGAGCAGAGACTTGCACAGACTCCACCTTCTGCTCTCAGTGCTCTGTCCTATCTAGGCTGACTGTAGTCACACTCAGGAAGGGTCCCCACCTGGAGAGATGTAACCTGCTTCTCAGTTCACTCTCTACGTGAAATGCCATTGCAGTTTAAACCTAAATGTGGGCTGTTTAAACCTAAATCTAGGCTGCTAAAGTCTTGCCCTCCTCTCCCCCCGGTCTCTCTCGTGCCAGCCAGCATTAACGCTCATACAGGCACATTATGGCCAGTTCAGGCAAGAATCCAGCCATCATTAGTAGTTGTATCTGCTCTCTGAGCCACTTCAGTTTCCCATCCCATGGGACAAATACCAATTCAATACAATTTTCATCAGTTGCTTGGTTTTAGACTCTGAAGCTACATTTTCAGTTTAAGCTTAAACCACTAGGCAGTCAGTTAAGTCAGGGTTATCCAACTCTGTCAGAAACTGAACCCAGTGCCCTTGGGATTAGCAAAGGAGAGGGTGCAGCCCTGAAACTCCCCAGCCAGACAATTCTCTCTCGCTTTGACAGTACTCTTGCAGCTAAGCACAGGCTGGACCACCTCTCAGAGGGCTTCAGGTCACTTTTGACCATTCTAAGCTACTCTTTAGCCTAAATCTCTTTAGTTGAACACTTCTGCTGAAAAAAAAAAAAACAACCCTGCTCTTCTCCTTCACCTCCCCTTCCCCAAGCTCTCCTGTGCATTGCTTGCAGCAGTGGGGTATGATCAAGCTTGCTGATCCTGTGGGAAACCAACCCAGTATGAAAAACACAAAAAAGAAATAAAAGCTTTTTTATTTCATTGGTTTTGACTTATGAATCAACATAGCATATACCACATAAGCATTAAATCTGAGTCAAGAAAGGAGGTGGAAATGTTTGGTCAGCAGTTTGGGAGTCTATTTTTACCAGTTTGGCTCACTGCTAAGTCAGAAGAACATGCAGCTTGGTGCAAAGAATGGGCCAGGAACATACAGCAAGAGAGGTGAGAGAGACTGTGGTAATGCCAGTTTTGCTCAGCTCACATTGCTGCATCTTAGACTTAAAGAACTCACAGCTTTATCATTTGGGAACTATATTTAGAGCTCATTTAAAAATAAATAAATAAAGGTGAGCCAGGAGCATGCTGGGCAGTCCCAGGAACTTCCTCTCTTTGATGCAGGGCTGTAGTTTTCAAAGACTGACTCTTCCAGGATTACAACACATTTTCTTTCTCTCTCAGGGCTTATGAAGAGCAGAATGAGAATTCTATCACAGATTTCTGCACCCTTATATTAAAAGTTCCTGTATGATAGGCAGTATTTGGGGTGGCTGCTGGCTAACAGCACAAACTCCTGCTGTCTTTCACATGTAATGTGGAAGCAAAGAGCATGAATGAGAAATTGTTTACTTTTTCCCTATGACTCTTGGTGCTCTCTGCTCTGTAATATTTTATACCTTTCTTGGACCATTAGTTAATACTCAGCTACTTTGGTTTTACTCATTGGTAAAAGGTACATGGTTTTGGAAACACGTGCTTAAACCAGCATACTAAGGGAAGTTGAGTCAAGGTTCCCAATCAAACTGAATTACCTGACTTTCCTCTTTGTTCCTCCGCAAAGGTAATTTTAATTACATGAACTTCACAGAGCAGCTCATGAGGAGCTGCTAAATTACAGACAGCAGGCAGGGACAGGTGGGGAAAAGTGGCTTGGAGCTCCAAGAGGTGTTGCAACCTGTACTGTAACCCAAGAGAATTGGCAATGCAACCGAGTATCATCAATACCAGGAGCTTCAGGGCTCTTTTCTTTCTACAACACTGCTGTTATATGCTTTTGATGTAGAGCTCCTAAGAGCTCACAAGAACTTCATCTTGAAATTAGAGAGATCTTTTCAATTAGTTTAGTCTTACAGCTAGATCCCCCTGGCTTTATACAAGGTATCTGCATTTCATTGAATTCATTATGAATGCAACCACAAAGCATGCACTTATTTCTCTGGAGGCTGCCTCAGTTAATATGTTGACAAATTATATATTGACAGATTATATGGTGACAAGCAATTCATCCTTCCATTCCTTTCACCAGTCTGTCAAAGGCAGAAACCCCACTGTATGCAGGCTGGAAATGACAAAACAACCACATTAGTTCCCTCTCATGTGTCTAATTTTCTTTCAAATGCCTGTTTTCAGCTGTGAGGCATAAGGGCAAAAATATTCTCTTCCTTTCTGCTTCAAGCGTAAAGGGGAAAAATTGTGTGCCTAAGTACTGTAAATAAATAAAAAAAACCCAGCAAATATGTATTTTGTTTTTTTCCAATGGTACAAAATTTACATAGCCATTGTTGACAGTAGAATCAGCCTCAGATGCCTGTGGAGGTGACTAAATAGTCCTCCCTCCTGTGCTCTGTATGGCATCAAAACTCTTCAGTTAAAAACATTCAACATGTATGTAGTACCCATGCCTCATCCTCCACAGATTAAAATAAATAAATAAATCCATATATTCCCTTTTGAACAAGCTAGATGCTACAATATCATCATTTTCTCTTTGTCAGCCTAAGCCAGTGATCCAGATCAAAGGCATCTGTCTGTAATAAGACAGAAAATATAAGGCAGAGAATTGCTGCCTGTTTCCTGATGAGGTTTGAAAATAGTGAGGCAACGTAGGCTGTGTTTTGAAGAGACTCATCTACACTTTCACCAGAGTGGCTTGCAGTCCTTAAGTCCTACTGAATACGCCATGCTTGCGATACTGAAAAATGACAGACGTATATCACAGAGCTTTGTTTTCACAATTTGGCGGTAGTGGATTTTTTTATTGGACTTCATGGACTGTGAATATTCCAAACTGAGCACTTAGTCTGACAGTCTGAGTGGATATTGCCATTCCTGTATTTCTCAAATTCCGGCATACATTTTCTAGAATAAATCCCAAGTGCCGAATATTAGCACAGATTTATATGGTTCAGCTTCACAGCTATTGACTGCTGACCAAGGACAGAAACAGCCTTTGCATGTGCCATGGCCACTCACCCACTGATGCCCATTCTGCTCGAACACAGGCACTATGCAGGCATTAATAAAGAGATAGGATCTCGCCCTGACGCTCAGAAAACAGATTTTGAAGGGATTATCCATCCAATGGAAAATTAGTTTTTCTGAGTTCAATCTGGCATGCCCTCCCCCACCCATCCACTGCAATGTTAAGAGTCAACATCTCTGCTCAGATTTATTCCCCGGTCAAATTCCAGGGGATTTCAGTGGATAACTCGTATTAACATCCCCATAACATAAGTGTTACCACCTCTGCGTCCTGGCAGCATCGGCTTGCTCTAACTTTCTGAAACACCCATTTTGCCATAAGCATTGCCTCATACAAGCATGAGATTTTAAGATTATGTTTGATATTTAGAGCAGGTAAAAAGAGGCTATAGAGAGCTGATGGGGCTCCCCATGAAGACAAGTAGCAAGCCTCATAGTCTGTAGGCAAATGCGCTGCGGCATATCTTGAAAGCACTGTCACTCTCCTTCAACCTTTTACACTTAATTTTCTGTCTTGGGAAGTGGCAGCCCATTAGCAGCACACTCAGGCGAGTTGCTAACTCACCCCGAAGGAAATCTGGAGGTTTGCTGCCTGCTGTAGCCGTGCTACCAGTCACCGGGCTGTACCACAGGGGCTGATGTGACAAGGGGATGTATTTCATGCAGCCCAGATGTAAAATGATGGAGCTCTTAGAAGACACTCGAGGAAGTCTTCTCTCTTACAAATCTTTCTCTGACTTAATAGGGACAAGAAGGGACATTTGATTAAAGATGCAACCTCAGACATTGATTGCTGGTCTTTGTAAGCTGCTATGACGAGGCCACCAGACCCCCAAACAAGTGAACCATGTATGGTCCTGTATGGAGACCAGCATAGCTACTGCTGCTCCAAAGTATCTTGTCCTCACTAGATAAAATAGCTGAGTTTTTCCTCTATGAATAAAAAAGAACACCAACGAAAAGAAAAAAAAAAAACAGAAAAAAAAAAAAAGGCGTCTTTTTAAAAAGCTGCTAAAAGGAATCGGAACCAGTTAGGTCAGCAGAGGACAGTGTGTTTATCTACTTGCTTCAAAACAGGCACAGCCCACTCAGAATGCAAGGCTGTGAGTAGAGCTGAAGATGAGCAACACCTGAGAGTAAGTCAGGTTTTGAGTAGGGAGAAAGTTCTATTTTTTGAAATGTCCTCTTTTCAAACACAGGCACCAAAATTGGACTTTCTAAACCTGGATTTGAGGCATCTGCTTTCAGGAACAGAAGCACCTACTTCATGCTTAGCAACAAATCAGCAGGTCAAAGTGTGAGGAAAAATTTAGCAGACCAAAAAAAGTATGAATACTTGAAGATCCTTGTTTTTGAGCATGTTGACAGCAACCTGATTATTTTGAAGTACATTAGCATGGAGCAGCTGTCTCTCAAGCTAGAAAGCTTTAACTTCAAAAAATAACAAAAATGCCACTCGAAATACATTTATAAAATTACCCATAATGGGGAATAGGGATTGGTGGCAATGTGGGAACTAAGGTGACACTGCTGAAAAGGAGAGAGAGAAGAAAAACGTGTGCACAACACACACAAAAAGAGTAGAAAATACACTAAGGCATCTCTGAGAGATGTTCCTTCACGTGGTGTTGTGTTCCCATATTGCATCAGGAGCTGAAGGAGGAAGGGTTGTGATAAAAAGGATAAACTGCAAAAGCTGGGTGGAAAGAGGTGCTGCGGTGGGGGTAAGAAAACAGCATGGCAGAAGGAAACCAAAATCACCTTACTCCATGTTCTGGAGAAAGCTGGCAAGGCAACCAGCTACATTAGCTTTTTGGATGACAGACCGAAAAACCAGTGTATTATTTTTAATCTCACACCTGGGGATTAGCCTGATGTTTCTCTGACTTTTAAGGTTGTCCATGCTCGTGGCTTGGCATCTATCTTGAGAAAAAACCACAAACCTCTAAGCTGCATGCCAGTGTGCTCAGAAAGGGGTTGTTAAGAGGAAATGACCCAGAGCGTAATTTTCATAATTGCCGGAGGGAGTTAGAGTCAAATTATACCCAGCTTCGGGAGGAAAGGGGGACCCAGTTCTCACAGCCACTTCTTGCAGCACTTGAACCCCTCTGTAATGACCCCTCCTGGGACATGGGGCAGCTGCCGGGAAGGACAGACAAGCAGGGACAAGAGCCATACTTCAAGAAGGGCAGGAGATGAGATGCACAACACTCACCTGACTCCTTACCCTCCTCCCCCAGGCCTGTGCTCTCACGGTGACACTTATTTCTCTGCTGTCAGAATTCTTGCCAAATTCTGTTGCCTAGAAACCACAGTATAACCACCTTAAAAAAGCTGAATAACCTTTAAACTTAGGTAGGCAAGACACACCTCAGGGGATAGGAAGGGAAAGGCATCCCACTGCTGTCTCCTCAAAGGTAAGGGCCCCCCTTCCTCCATCAGCAGCACTCTGGTAGCACACAGGGAGGTGGGAGCCAGGCACTGCTGGAAGGAGGCAGGGAATAAAGGCTGGGTATCCAGGAGGAGGGTCAGTATCCAAGCAAAAGCATCTTCTTTCCTATGGAAACAACAGTGCCATGGGAAATTGTCACTTTTTGAGAATTACAGCAACTCATCCCCAGAAGAAAGGCATTATTTCCAATCTAATTCAAGAGATTATTATAAATGATGGATGAGAGATGAAGCTTCCTGTTCCAGAGCAAGGAGAAAAATATTACCAGGAAGAATGGGTGTCTTGTCGTACAAGCTCAGGATCTCAGTGGGTTTTAACTACTGAGAACTAAGAATGTAAACAACTGTGCTAGTCAGAGCCGCACCAAAAACATGAGTCTGTCACATCCTTGGTTTTTCCCCTAAAACCTCAGAAAAATCCTTTCTGTGCTGTAAGTGCCATAATCTTGAGAAAATTATGCTGTGTTTTCGATGTTTAACACTGACTTATATGCAAAATATAGCTCAGTCTTAAACAACCAAGACAAATGCTTCATACATTATGCATGAGTTCTCTCACAGAGCTCTTGATACAGATTATAGAGAATCAAGATAATACTGTCATCTTAATGTTCAAACTTTTGGTAATACTGAATGATTAAATAACTTCATAGTAGTCCCACTCCAAAGTTTTCTTCAGGAAACTCTTCCCTGTGCCTCTCTTGGTATGCAGGCCAAAGAGATTTGAGCCTTCAGTAATGAAAAACACGTTGCTGTACCAAGCAGCAGAGGAAATACAGGTACAGCTTGGTGCAGCTCTTTAGATCAAGCAACTTCTGGAAAATGCATTCAGTAGCGACTGAGGACATTTCCCCTCTTGGAGACTAGGACCTTTCTGAGAACATTCAATTTTAACAACTTCTAAGGACCATTAAGAACCTATTAGGACTTCTAGGATAAAGCAGTATCTTGACATTTCCAGTTTCTGCCTGTTCTAAAAGTGTTTGTTCTTCAAAGAGTCACTGGGAAAATAGGTTTCAGAAAATAAATATTTCTCTGGTTCATTAGGCAGAGAGAAAAGTAGACGGAGAAGTTCAAGAGGCAACATAAACCCCATTTCCTCATGTTTCTGCCCTTCTTAAAGCACTGCATCATTTTTGTTATGATACTAAAGGTCAGGGAGGTTGTCAGTCTCCTCATGACGCAACGCCCCCTGACCAAAGAAAGGAATTTGAAATTATGCCAGTTGATTAATCAGCCAGTGGTTAACATCCAGATCACAAGAAGACAAGGGCAGAGAGCTCCTAGTTACAATGGGGTCCTGATACTTTGATTTTTAATTTTCAGAGCCACAGAGTATTTTTCTCCTTCCCTATAGTGGTAGAGAGGTCCATACTTCTGCTCAGGGTCTGTGGTATTCATCCCTCAGCTGCAGAGGCAAACTCAGGCCTCAGGCTTTATGGAAACCTGGAGAAGCTGCTTTGTGCGCAATTCTTTGGGACTTCTCTATCACATTTCATCCTCTCTGTACTTTTCCAAATGCCCAAGCCCAGAGCTCAGCTGTCAGCACTGCTCCAGCAGGATACTAATGCTCTGAAAAGTCACACTTCAATGTACCACTTTAGTGTTTGTCTGTATTTCAGACAGACTAATTACCTAACTTTCAGGCTGAAAGGTCTGAAAGCACTGAAGACCACATCAACACAGGTAACTGGGGAAAAAGTGTTTTGGAGAGAGCTGGCTACAGCACATCAGCTGGAGAGAAAAGCTGAGACCTCCTTGAGTGCT
>NW_008605061.1:1014-25048 GCF_000691845.1 Merops nubicus | reverse complement strand
GGGAAAGTGACTTGTCTGGTGAAAGAAACTCATCAAATACATGGAGCAAAGTAGCAGGAGGACAAGAGCTTAAACTTTTTCTCCTCAGAGAGATCAGCATCTTGAAAAGAGGGAATATTTCTTCCCAGTCAGGTCTACAGCATCTTCCTCCCCTACTGCAGGGCAGACTCCTTCCTTCTTCCAGAGGCAAGCAGCAGCTCGCTCTACTTTGTCTCTGCCTGAGCAGCTTGTTTTCCTGTTTCTGCAGGCTTCAGCAAGCAGCATCCCTTCTGCAGCCTCAACAGTTCTGTAAGCATTAAGGGATAGGGCCTGGAGAAGTGGTGAAGAGCTTTGTCTACTGCTTGGATACCTACTTGAAGTTCCGTAGGAGGACAGCTATGTAAGATTTTCCAGAGCTTGTTCAGCCCTCTCCCTAAGCAAGTGCCATTTTTAGGTCTGTCACCAGGGATAAGAGGCAACTTCTCTGTAAACAAAGTTCACAAAACATACGCCGCTGAAGGTTTCCACCAGCCCTCCCCACAGTAAGCACACCGTTCAGGGCTTAAGCTGCAGAGATGACGTTCATAGCTGACTTTATAGTTTCACATTTAAAGCAGGGATTTTAGAGTCTTCCAATTCGAGGAAGGAAAAAAAAAAAACAAACCAAAAAAAACCCACCCTTGTGCACTATCTTAACCCGGATAGTTTTTTCCCTCTGCACCTGACAAACACTTGTATTCTAAAACTAGGTTTCTATACCTTAAAATATATGGTGATTTCCTGAATATTTGATGCGTCATTTCTGAAAAACTATGATAGCCTCATCATGCTTATAACTCTACAATCCTGGCAATTCCACACTTCATTTTTAGTATTATTTTTTTCTAGAGCCACATTAATGAGGAAGTCAAGTAGGGTTAAATGCACAGGACCATTAGAACTCAGATTCCAGATTGCTCCATCTTGCAGAACACAGCTTCTCCTGGTCTTTATGGTTCTAGGCCATGGAAGATATGGACTTTTTATTTCAAACTGTAGAAAGAGTCTTCTCAAGTCTTCTAGGATTTCCTTTGCACATTTGGAAATGTTTTTCATCTGTTCGCTTTCTTGGTGTTGATTTGGAACCCAATTCTCCAAAAATTATATTTATTTTCTGAAAAGTCTGCTGTGGAACTGCTGAGGGAACTGGGATTTAGTCTAGAGAAGAAAAGACTGAGAGGAGACTTTATTGCCCTCTTAAAGGAGAGAACTCCTTTCAGGTGGTTGCAGTGAGGTGGGTGCTGGTCTCCCAAGTTACGAGCGATAGGACAATAGGAAATGGCCTCAAGTTGCACCAGGGAAGGTTTAGATTGGATGCTGGGAAGAATTTCTGTACTGGAAGAGTAGTGAGGCATTGAAACAGGCTGCTCAGGGAGGTGGTGGAGTCACCATCCCTGGATGTGTTAAAAAAATGTGTAGATGTGGCACATGAGGACATGGTTTAAAGGCCTTGGTAGTGTTGGGTATGGTTGGACTTGATCTTGGAGGTCTTTTCCAACCTTAATGATTCTATGATTCTATCTCTAAAATGTATGTAGTCAAAGAGCCCCCTTTTTGCTTAAGATTGAAGTTTTAAAACCAAGGGGTTTGTAGCCAAGGGAAATGACTGTGCCACAGAACATAATGTAGTTCAGCCCTACAAAGATCTTGAGAGAGGGAGAAGATCCAAACTTGTGTAAGGATGCAACTCAAGTCTGCAAAACAAAATTATAAAAAGCATGTTAAACAAACATATTAGAAACTCTAGAAGAGAGTAGGGTAATGCATTTCCTTATGAGGAGAAGCTGAGAGACCTGGGGCTTTTTAGTCTGGAGAAGAGAAGACTTAGGGGGGATCTAATAAACATGTACAAATATATGCAGGCTGGGTGTCAAGAAGGAAGGGGCAACTTCTTTTCACTTATGCCCTGCGATAGCACACAGGGTAATGGTCACAAGCTGGAGCACAAGAAGTTCCACCTCAACATGAGGAAGAACTTCTTTACTGAATGGTTACAGAGCACTGGAACAGGCTCCCCAGGGAGGTTGTGGAGTCTCCTACCTTGGAGACTTTTAAGACCCGTCTGGATGCGTTCCTGTGTGACCTGCCCTAGACTAGATGGTCCTGCTCTGGCAGGGGGGTGGGACTCAATGGCCACTGGAGGTCCCTTCCAACCCCTAACATGCTGTGATTCTGTGATTACACAGCACTTCCATTAAGCAGGAGGAAGAATAATTTCTTCTCATGCCAAGCGTCACAACTGCAGAGCGATCCCACCACCTTCCTGAGGAGTCTCAGTGCTACACAGTGGCACCCAAAGCAGAGACCTACTGAACACCAAAGGCAAATGATCACACCAAGAAATGCTGAGCCCATCCCCTAGCGTGGATCAAATCTGATCATGAGGACATATTGCCCTTCTTTTCCCTGAGTGACTCAGCAGATGAGAGAGAAAATGCTTTGGAGGCCAGAGGGCAGAATTACTCATATGGAAATTACTATTAAAAAAAAAAAAATCCACAGTATGTTCAGCTTTTAAAGAAACAATAAAAAGAGCATTTCTCCCGTAGATGTTGAACCAGGAGGGCAAGACTCCTTCAATCATAGAAGCATTTAGGTTGGAAGGGACCTCCAAGATCATCAAGTCCAACCATTGAGCCATTAGGGCTCTAAAGTCCTCTGCCAAAACAGATCACGATCTGTCAGGGTTGAGAGGGACCACAAGGGTTACCCAGTTCCAACCCCTCTGCCATGAGCAGGGACACCTCCCACTAGATCAGGCTGCCCAGAGCCTCATCCAGCCTGGCCTTAAAGACCCCCAGGGATGGGGCCTCAACCACCTCCCTGGGCAACCCATTCCAGGGTCTCACCACTCTCATGGGGAAGAACTTCTTCCTCACACCCAGCCTGAATCTACCTACTTCCAGCTTTGCCCCATTCCCCCTAGTCCTGTCGTTACTCGATATCCTAAAAAGTCCCTCCCCAGCTTTCCTGTCGGCCCCCCTAAGATACTGGAAGGCCACAATAAGGTCACCTCAGAGCCTTCTCTTCTCCTCCTTTCTCCCTTGTCTAGTGGGATTAAGCTTCCCACAAGCAGACATTACAGACCTGGAGAGAACTAGACTTCCTCCTCTAGCAGCAATAACTAGTTACAACTGCAGGAAAAAGATCTTGAATAACAACTTCTGTGGATACTGGCTTTGGCAGCTCTGTGGGAGGAGGGGCAGCTCTGTGGGAGGAGGGAAACCTCTGTTCAGTGGTGGAGGTGGCTGCAAGGGGAGACATCATGCTATCTAATGAAGGCCTTCAATCACCCACTCAAAGACCTATCTTTAGAGAAGGTAAA
This sequence comes from Merops nubicus, assembly GCF_000691845.1. Classification (NCBI taxonomy): domain Eukaryota; kingdom Metazoa; phylum Chordata; class Aves; order Coraciiformes; family Meropidae; genus Merops; species Merops nubicus. The sequence continues at coordinate 21,705 of NW_008605061.1, read as the reverse complement.
CAACACAAATGGAAGAATCAGACAACCCTTGCTAGTTCTTTTGGGGTTTTTGCTACCAAAAGCAGTGTATCTAGGAATGTCTTCTCACTCATCAGTCCAACATTTTTCACCACACTAAATCCTGGCGCATTTTCCTGAGCTTTCAGATGGTAAATCTGAGATGTGCATTGTGTGAAAGGATTTATTTTCTCTCTGCTGAGAATATCCTGACTGCCAGAAATCTTCAGAAATCACCTGGTACCACACAGCCAACAGCACCATGCTCAGAGCTGCAACATCCTCCCTGCTGCCAGGGATTCCAGAGGTGCCTTGCTTCAGCAACAGCTCAAAAACTGATCCCTGAAAGAGCAACCAACAACAGTATGCATAGGGCAGCTCGCTGAGATCTCCAAAGTCTTCCAGAAGGATCACGCCAAAGCCTAAACCCCTTCCTGGATTTGGCCCAGGACTTAAACTAGCCTTTGAAGACCTGCATGGTCCCTGCTCCTGGAAATTCACATGCCTTCTGAGCAGGCTCTCATATGAAAGAACGGTTCACCTCAAAACCCTTTTCTCCTCCTGCCACAGGGACTCTTTAAATGGCAATATCACACATCCTTTTTTAAATGGAGTAGCAGTCAGGCTGAGTTTTCTTCTTGGGTTAAACCACTAACAGGATGGAAAATGTTCCTAAATGCTGTGAAACAAACATTGGCAGGAAGTGGAAAGCGGTTTCTATGCATGAAACAGACCATTTAAGAATAAAAGAAATATTCTCCATTTGTGGTCTTTTCCACAACAGCAGGGTTTGCCTTTTGTGACCATAGTTTTCTCCCATTACTTACTTAATTTGCAAGAAATGAGCATGGATCTTGCTCATCACCCAGAGGGAAAAGCAGCTGCTGCTGCTGGGATGAAAGGCTCCAGACATGCCTACGACGTGCAGTGTGTTTCTAAGGAAGACATGGCCATCATGCACTCCTGAGTTTGTGTTTCCATGAAAATATACACTTATCTGAGAAGGATTACAGGCCTCTTCCTCTAAGCTGCCCTGGGTTAGGCTCAGCTCTCCGCCAGGGAGCTCAGAGTCAGTAGGCTACAACACAAAACAGGTCAAATAAAACACCAGCAGCATACAGGACATATTAGGAAGAGGGATGTGGTCACCAGCCTAGGGAGTATGTAACAAAACCAACCAATAATTTCTCCATGCATTCACCAGAAATAAAGTGATCTGCCACAGGTCAAGACTCCAAAACCATGTATTGGCCAATTTGGTGAGACACCATCCCATCCAACCTGAGAACAAAGCCAAGCCAGAGCAGCAACAAATGTTCCTCAGCTGCCTTCCAAGATGAGAGCGAGAAGGCCAAGCACCTCGGGGGGGGGGTGTGACTCTGGTGGCTCCTCTTGGAGCCCTCCAGGTAAACTTTGCCCGATCACACCTCTGAAATGCCTGTGCACCAACTCATGCAGCATGGGGAATGAACGGGAAGGACCAGAGACTGGTGTGTGGGCACAGGGCCCGGACCTCACTGCAGTCACAGAGACACCCTGGGATGGCTTGCATGACTGGCATGCTGTCATAAAGGGCTACCTGCTTTTTCAGGAAGACAAACCCCTAAGGTGAGGTGGCAGAGTTCTGGTCTCATGTGAGAGCAACCGGAATGTATCAAGCTCGGCCTATGCAAGGATGAATAACGAACAGAGGGCTTATAGGTATGAATTAAGGAGCAGGCTAACATGGGTGACACTGTTGTGAGTGTTTACTACAGGCCACCTGATCAAGAAGAGGAAGTCAATGCCTTCTACAGACAGCTGAAAGCAGCTTCATGTTCACAGATATGCTGCCATTCAGTGAGACCCAGACAGGCTGCAGAGGAACCTGATGAAGTCCAACAAGGACAAGCAGAGAGTCCTGCACGTGGAGAGTAATAACCCCATGCACCAGCAGAGGTTAGGGGTTGATCTGCTGGAAATGAACTCCACAGACAAGGACCTGGGAGTTCTGGTGGACAAGTTAACCATGAACCAGCAGTTTGCTCTTGTGGCCAAGAAGGCCAATAGTAACCTGATGTGCATCAAGAAGAGTGTGGCCAGCAGGTCAAGTGAGGTTCTCCTCCCCCTCTACAACTACCCTAGTGAGGCCACTCACAGTACTGAAGTACTGTGTGCAGTTCTGGGCTCCCCAGTTCAGGAGAGACAGGGAACTACTGGATAGAGTCCAATGGAGGGCTATGAAGAGGATTAGGGGACTCTTATGAGCAAAGGCTGAGAGACCTGGGGCTCTTAAGCCTGGAGAAGAGAAGACTGAGAGGGGAACTTAGAAATGTCTGAAGGGCAGATGTCCAAGAAGATGGAGTCAGAGTCTTTTCAGTGATGTCCAATGACAGGACAAGGGGCAATGGCACAAACTGGAACACAGGAAGTTCCATCTGAACATGAGGACAAAACTTTGAGGTTGAGAGAGCACTAGAACAGGCTGCCCAGAGGTTGTGGAGCCTCTGTTTCTGAAGATACTCAAAATCGACCTGAACATGTTCCTGTGGAACCTGCTCTGAGTGAACCTACTTCGGCAGGGGGCTTGGACTGGATGACCTCTAGCCGTCCCTTCCAACCCCTACCATTCTGTAGGGTATGTCAGATGCAAAGAACACAAAGAACTTGCAAGAACTAATTACTGGAATACCTGCATACATGAATGGAGGGCAGAGACAGCAGAAGCATCCACATTAGTGTTCTAGTTCAGAGTAAAAGGGCATGCTTTTGAAGTAAGCTTTCAATTTACCTCCACATATGGTTTGAATAGTGTCATGGAGAAGCAGTGTCAAACCACAAACAAGTTTCCTAACAAATGAGCTGGGAGATGCATTCTCACAGCACCTCTGACACATTGCAGCCTCAGGTGAGCCTTCAGTCCATAGGAACAGACAATAACACACCTGAAGTGAAAGAAAAGCCCTAGCCTCAAGTGTGTGTAGCACCAACTATTTTACTGTTGAAGTGCTGGGGTTTAAACCCCCAGCCCTGAATGAAGGTTTGGGTATGTCCACAGCAAGGCAAGAAAGACCCTCCTGAAAGGTTTTCAACCAGAGTCTGGCCAGCCTTGGGTGGGAACTGATTAGGAGATCATCACCAGGTGCCCCCAACTTCCACATTAACTTGGAGGTGAGGCAAGAAGCCACCTCTGTAACAACTGACTCTGCTTGCAGTGGAGTTGGGAGGTCTGCCTACACAATGGATGTGCTGTGTGGGGATTCTGGCTATCAGAAGGGCTCCCTGTCTCTTCATGGCAAGCAGAGTTCTCAGGATGACAAGACCAGAACATGAAGCTGTCCAAGTCCCTACTATATAAGTGGACTCATGGCCTGGCTGTTACCATGGCCCAAGGCTTGGCTCCTCACTCAGCTCGCTCCTTTCTTCATGTCCACTGTGGTGGGTGAGTGCATTGACTTGCTCCTCCCTCCAGCTGTCCAGCACTTTGGACCTCTGGTGTGTGATGTGGCAGAGGGAGGAGTTTGGCTGCTGTTAATGATCATATCGTTCCATATCAGGCAAGTAGTCAGCAGAAGAACTGTAAAAAGACTTCTCTACAATATTTTCTAATGTAGAAATTGCCAGGAAAATCTGTTCCCATGTGTATCATTGGCATATCTCTTATCAGAAATATATCTATAGCCTTTGAACTGAGAGAAAGAAAGAAGATGACAAGAGGATGTGAAAGCCACAATCTTGAAGTCAAACTTGCACTCTACACACCTATGCCATCAGTGTCAAGGACAGGAAAAGGGTCATCTCCTACTTCAGTTAATGCAAGTCTACTTGTAAAAACTACTTATCCTTCAATCTTCCAAGGGAACACTCCTGCCAAGTACAGCTGCTGTGAATGGTTACAGCCTCCTCCCTAACACCAGAACCCAACAGACAGCTCATATAAAAGTGACTTAGAAAACACACAGCATTCTTGGACAGTTTACACTCATTTGATAAAACCCACCAGCTATATTAAACTTCTGACACCATCTGATTAGCAACTCCATGATGACTAGAGCTGTTTGATGGACAAATGGTGGTATACTGGCCATTCAGCCAGTTTTAACTCCTAAACAGCTTTTCCTAGAAGCATTCTTTAGAGATATGTCTAAGGGACACAGTTACTTCTCTTACTAGTCAATGCTTGGTTTGATCCCATAAATAGACCAAGCTCCACAAGAGGTTCCAGGTCAACACACCCGTTTTTTGTCTTTCATACTTTTCAGTGAACTGTAACACACAGAGAGGAAAAAAAACCCCAACACAGCAGCACATCCACTGACACAAAATCCCTCCGTAGAATATGCACAAGCTGTTAGTATGAGTGACTACGTCACCTAACTGGAGAAACCATTTTTAGTAGCAGCATTTTTGTAATTTTCCTCACCATCCCATAAATTTTTGGAGAGTTCACACATAAGGTGTCTTGAGTAAGAGACAGTAACTGTTGCTTACTCTTAACCCTATGCTTCAGGAGGAGTTCTAAGATGCCAAATCCTACAGAATTACAAAAGAAGAAACAAGACTACTTGAAGCTACTGAGTGCAGTCTATAGGAGTCCTCCTTTTGTATGCCATGCCTACAAGGCAAAGTCAGACTTGCAATTCATGCAAGTAAACTGGTTTAGTTGAAGCAACTACAAAGAACTAATTTCTAAAAGCAAACCCATTCATAGCCCAACTGCCAAACTGCAGCAGTCCTCAGCTCCTAAAAGGACAGCTATTCAAGACCAAATAGCTTTTTCACTTTGAACACAAAAGGCTGGTATTCAAGGCTGTGAGCAGCAGATCACAGCACAGGGCAAGTTTTCTCTTACCTCCAGGCTCAAAAGGATAATTCTGCATGAGTTCTACAATACGACCATACCATCAAACTGATGACATTCTTTGTTTACCTCCCTTCTGCTTGTTCCCAAAAATACTGTCTCCCACACAAAGAGCTACTGCCTTAAGATGGCATCACACTGAGAGGTCTGGTTTTAACTGTTGTACCCAAAATGTCACAAATAGACAACAGGAATTTTCATTAAACTCACTGACATGGCCTGCCCCATTTATCCTAGCCATACATAAAACCTGCTTTACAAAAAGCAATTTAAGCAATAAGCCTTTAAAAAAGGGGTAGGACAAGACAATGTCTTAGATTTAAGTCAAGTAAAAGGGCTGGAAAGCACATTGTGTCCTGAGTAAGGATGTTTCACAGCCCACATCCAGCTGGTCAGACATGGAGCTCCAGGACCGTATAAATAGTCTCTTTCCAGAAGAAGAAAAACTAAAATCCAACCAAACGACATTTTCATAGAAATAGAAAAGTCTGCCTAGGAAAATCTTTAGTGAAACAAATACACTGTTTCCAAAACACCTGTGCAAGAGATGACAAGACCTCTTTGCCATTGCATTCATGTAGACCTTGTGGTGATTTCTATGAGATAAAAACTTTAAAGCTTGGCAAAATATACCCACAGCTTAAGTGCTTCCATGAAAAATTTACACAAATATGTACATAAACTGATCAAGGCAACATTTATAAAAGCCCATATAAACTGACTGATCGTTACTGTACTGACCTTATTTAAATTCAGTTTTCCTCACTCATGAATCAGAAAGCAGCAGTATGAAAGGTCTCAGGTGTTTTGATTTTTATTGCAAGTCATTCACCCTTGAAATGCTTCACACGATTTTAACTGAGCCAAACTGAAGAATGTTTACATTAACATCACTTTCATTAGCTGTATCATAATATACAAATAGTCACAGTAGCTTCAAATATGCAGCTTCATTTTATCGTCGCCCAGCTCTACTCTTCAATGCTCTCAAGGTTTTCCTCATGATTGGTGCAATTTCTTCAGTAAAAATTAAGAAGAGGGACCAGTTAGGATTACAGCTTCAAATTACTTAAAATACTATTAGCGTACTACTAAGCACATATTAATAGACAGCAAGTTAAAACAGTTATCTTGAGAATTTTAGGAAATTCCATTTACTTTTGATCGGCTTCTTTCCATCTTGAGTCATTACACTTGAGCTAGAGCTTCCACTGTTGTTAACAGGGATCAGATTTGATGATGTATTACTTCTGTTTCTGCTTTCTGGAATCTTTGCTCTTTTAAAACAAGGAAATAAGAAAAAAGTTAGTGTTTGATATCAAGCAACTATTGCTCTGGGTAGTTTTCAAAAAAACATGGTCACAAACATTTAATACTTTATACACTAAAAAAAAATCAGAGTAATTCAGGTTAGAAGGGATCTCAGGTGGTTAAATAGTCCACTTCCATTCTTGCACAAATTTTCCATTTATTAGATTTGATGTATCTTATTTGACTTTAAAATTAAACAATCAGAAATTGTGACAGATTGAGAAATGTTTTGCAATACCATTGTGATCCACAATGCCCAGTGCTCTCGGTGTTTATTCTTCTCTTTGAACACAGCCAAACTGCTAAGCAGCTCTGACAGAAAATGAGGACAAATTTACACAAGCTTACTTTTTTTTTTTAAAAGCAGACACGTCTCCTAAAAGGCACAGTAACTAACCCTAGATGTTAGGTTGGAGTCCACAATCAGCAGTACTCAGACACCTTAGAGAGTGCTGAATCCTCCTGCTAAAGGCAGTTAAACCAGTGCAGCATTGAACAGTCAACGTGATGCCACCAATCTTGTCACCAAACAAAGCCACTTATGTCTGCTGCTAGTTCTCCACTGCTGCACACACAGGTGCAAACAGCAGCCAGCCAGTGATCTGCATGTCTGCCGTTCAGCTCCTGCACCACCAGCCTCTCCAGTGAGGATTTCAGCTGGGCAAATTCTACAACTTCCAAAATTGACAGGCTTTCAGAGGAAAAGCAGAGGCCTTCACGGTCAAAGCAATCAAGTTGAACTCATCATGCCTCAACAAACTCGTTTCTCACAAAGGCAATGCAACAACCCTCTCACAGCTTCCTTCACAGAACAGCAGTTCTTCCCAATTTATCATGCCTGAGAAAAAAACAGGCAGTGCCTGAGGGAACATCATTCCGCTGCTGGTGTGGAGATCACTGGAGCAGAAAGGACATTTCCACTACTGCACTTGAAGCACCTACACTGGAAGGCTGGTCTGTCACAACATGGACACAACCTTCCCCCACAGGGCAACTGAAAGTGAAAACCTAACCTGAGGTGCCTTAAGCCACTGTCTTGGTGAGGGACTATCTTTTCACTGAAAACAGCAACAGTATGGAAATAAGCTTCCAAATTTCATGAGCTAAAGTTGCAGCTACAAAAACACGTACAAGCTGTCACTCCTGACCCATACCACCTCCATCTTGAGCAGTAAGTTAAGGCTGCTCGACTAAGTGAAGCTCCTGACTGTCACAGAAAATACACTTTCCTGTGGTTCTGTAAGGTTCCCACCCCAGACAAACACAGGTCAGTTCAGTATCCGGTTCACATGCCTGAGACTGAACAATTACTCAGCACAGCTAGCAGCACTGCAGCATCAAAACAGAAACAGCTTCAAATGACTCTCTCACCATGTTCAGCCATGCTCAGTCAGTCCTGCATCCCAATTGCAACAGCTCATGTTTTATGCTCCATGTTCCCAGCTATCTGTCACTATCCACTCACATATTTATCAACCTGCATCACTGTTCCCTAATTGAGATTAATGAAAAAATGTTCTACCTAGTGCTCCCCCAAATGGGTAATTTCAAGAGAGCTACCTGAAGAGCAATTACGCCAACATGGGAATAACCACAGGCAATGGGGGCAAGGGAGTGCACCATGCTCACCAGCAGCTACAGCACAATGAGTGACCACAGCTTAAGATACCCACATTCAGGCAGTATGAATACTCTCCACTCTCCAGTTTTATGGTCCAACCGCTTGCACATGGATTCATCTAACCCATGGGGTGCTTCTGAATCAAACTGCTGACTTTTTCTTTCAGAAAGAACAGATATTTCAACAGCAAAAAACAGCAGTCTCCACATACTTGAGATGGGAAGAAGAGGTAGAACCAGAGCCACAGACAGTTCATCTCCCCATTGCAGCCATCCTCTTGGATACAAGAGAGTTCTTTAGGCTGGCAGAAATAGTAGGACAAGCCCCACATCTCAGCTTTGGTTCTCATGGCTGCTGAACTACTCTGAATTAAGATGTCACAAAGAAAATTTGGCTTTGTGCTGTACAAAGGAAACATTTGTAAAATCCCTGTTTTCAGTTCCCCCAGTGATTAGTGTTGGCTACTGCTACAGATTGACTGTTCCAGACACTCCTTTAAGCTGCCCAAGCAGAAACCCACCATCAAGAATATTAAAAGCTGCTGAGATTCACTCTGGTCAGCTATATAACTCCAAACAGCTGACTGAGATTTTACAAAAGCAGAACATGTGAAGCTACTAGGCAGGTTTATAAACACGAAACATCCACACTGGAATGTCCCCAGCATGTCAGGCAGCTTTAGTGTAATCTGGATAAAAACAACAGCATCCACTCACTCTGCAGCTGGGAGGGTGAATTACTGACTGGTGCTCTGGAGAAATGTGTGATGACAATGCAAACACAGCAGAGGAGCACACAAGACTTAAAAGGCAAATTAGTTTCTAGCCATTACCTGCTTAAAAAGTGAAAGCAAACAGAGAGCTATTGGTAACTTAAAAAATATTTTGCCAGCAAGCTTTGGTACTGACAAAAACATCTAAATTCAAATTAGAGGCATAGTACAGAACACTTAGTTACTTGCACTTTTCTATGAGACAAAGCTGGGTGACAAGTCCTGCTGTCCCGTGGATCTCTTGCTGTCGGCGAATATTCCTGGGTGGTTTTGCTGCACTGGTCATATAAGCCATTTTTACTTGTCTGCCTAATACAAAAGCAAGGAGCAGAGCATACATGACCCTTTTTGCCCTTTATGTTTAAAGCTCAGTTATTAATATGGTTGTGGCAATTTCTAGGCTTAAATTGGGATAAAAATAATTCAGAAAAGCAAAGTCTGGTACCAAAGTAATAACTGAACCATGGCAAATCACATACAGACTGCATACAATATTTCTTCATAAAAATTTTGGTGTAATTACATTTGCACTCTTTGTAGTGTTGCTTAGGATCCTCAGTGTAACCACTAAGGTAAAACTTATCTACAGCATGCTGCAAGTATCACACATTAACATCTTAACATCTTGTATTAATGCAGGTAATTACTTTTTAAGCAACTTGTAAATCAAAATGATCAAATCAACATGAACAGTAATCTTTCTTATGACTTCTCCTAGAGGTACAACGTTAGTATTCAGTAAAAACAAGTCACTAAACTGAATATATTAAGTGCCAAGAATAGGAGAAAAGATGGTTTTGCAAGTGGAAGAGCTAACCACAGGTTTTACCTTTTGGTTTCTCAGACTGAGCTGAAAGAATATTTTTTGTAAGCATCTTGAGTTTTATTTCTCTCTGATTAAACAGTCTCAAGTACATTTCACGCCAAGACTCACATTCCAGGAGGCTCTCATTTTTAAACTCTCTCTGGCAGTGTTTCTTCCACAAGTGGTCAGATTCTTCTGTAAATTTCTAATTTGAACACAAGATACTTTAAAGCAAGGAGTTAAAAATAACATTTTCAGGGTTACCTGTTAGCTGAGCCTAGAGACAAAGCCCAAACCCCCAGGTGGAGAAAGGTGCAGAGCAAATCCCACCAGACATGCTGTGACAGGTACCCCTACCAAGCAGCGTGGCAGTACCATGCAGAGATGCTGACGTCAGTCTAGAAATCACATCGTTTCAAATAGCAGAGCTCTATATTTGAGTTAATGACCTGTGCTTACAGGCTCGACTTGTGTTTCCAGCACAGGCTCAGGCCACACCAGCTCTCAATTTAAGGCATGCAGAGAAATGGCCAACTACAAAGTGCTATCCTCTCAGAACCTCCATGCCCAAATGTGTCATGGAGCCAAGGTCCTAACAATGTAGACAAGAAATCTACCATACACATGAAATCTCACCCCAAATACTTCCCAGCTGGTGTGCTTTGCAGCCTTGAGTGTTTGTAACATGAAAACAGTTGGTTCTGTTATGACTTTCCCAGCTATTGCAGTTGGAAATGCTGGGGGCTTTATGTTTTCCTTAACTTTTCTACCAACAACACCTGTCACTCAGTCTCCAGTAATAATTCCCCCAAGGGCTTTAAATCCTGACACTTGAGAAAGAAAGGCTTGATAATGACAGCTGAATTCAAACAAGTAAGTGCGTGAGAGAAAATCAGCATAACCCATGAGGAATCTTTATCAAGGAGGGGTGCAAGGAAGACAAACAGATGCCTCATGTCCTCTGTGGTTCTCCGAAATTAACAAGGCAGAATTTACCGGATTACATTCCTCTATTTGAAACAACTGCTCTGGTGTGCAACGTGTCAGCACAGGCTCAAGAATTTCAAAAGGCACACCTCCTACTTCATGTAGCACTACAAAAGAGGGCAATACTTTCAGCATCTCATTTATTTCACTCCATGGGTAACACCACTCACTGAACATTTGAAAAAAACAAGTTCATTTTAGCAACTGCTAACAGAACACATGTTTTGAAGTCAGGCTATGAAAATGTTTATAAATCAGCAGGTTCCATGCTGACTGGCAGCTATATTTGAGGACGGACAAATCATCTTTGAATAGCTATTACCCCTTCTTTACCAATGTGAATCATTCCCCTCTCTGCCTATACAAGGGAATGAATAATTTTGTAGTCACTCACTCTAATTTATGTAAAGAAACACCTTTGAGAGGAAACAAAGGAAATCAGCAGGCTTTTTTGCTTAGAATTTATGGGACATTTTAACTAAAAATGGAAATTTAAGAAGGCAAGCTTTTCAAACAAAAATACATTTTAGCACAACCATAAATCCATTTTTAAGTGCCTTTCAGCCTGCTCTGAGTCACCATTTGTAGGCAGGGACAGTACCTTTTATCAGGCCAGTTGCTGGCTTAGAGAAAAAAAAAATTAAAAAGAAAAATCAATCTGATACACTTTCAGGCACAGCGTGCTACAAATCCCTTAAAGTACTCACAATCAATATTATTTTGAAGCACACGGATGCACTGTTCATACAGTGTAAGCATCTTTGAAAGGCAGACTGGTTTAGAGCCAGAGTACACTTGCATTTTTGAGTTCAGCCTCCGTCCTGTGAATTGAACCACCTCACTGACCTCCTGGGGTGCTGCCACAACAGGTGCTGGGGAGGCTGCAGACAAAACATCAGGCAGGGCTTCCTTTACCTCCTGACATTTTACAATGCTTTAAACATTCATCTTTGAGACAAACAGCTGGCAGTCCACATGTATGTCCATTTTTCTTGAAATATGAAATTACTGCATTACAGTTTGGGGCCCTTACACATATTACATGTTATGGAAGTCCACTCATCATCATCTAGCAGTGAGACAGCATCTACACTGCCACTGAGCAGCACCAAGTCAAACAAGCCTTATGCTATTGAGCTCAGGACTACATGAGCTGTATTCACATCTGGATTACTCTGCTACCAGTTCACAGCACATTATTGATCTTCCCGAGTTGTCCTAGAGAAGCCAGAAGCTGCAAAAGCAGGGATATTTCAAGACCAGAGGTGATGTGAAATAACTGAAACCTCCCAAAAGCAGCTAGAGGAACCACTGAGCACTTTTTGTCATCTACCTACAAAGGTGCTAGCACACTCCTGTGCTGAAACTACACCTAGTGCTTCCTGTATTTGTTTTACCCAAGATAACATCTACTAAATACTTTGCCTTCTATAAGGTATAGGCAGCAGCAAAGCTAAATGGAGGTTGTAGAACTACCACCAGACCTATGCTACCTCTACATCTGTGGCAACCTTCTACTGCATTTCTTTATTCAGCAAGCCATAAGAGGGAAGCCTTTATAACTCTCTTCAGCTTCACCACACATGTCCATAGATGAGAAAGTGAAGATGAGGCATTTTTGTGCCATGGAGATATGAGCTAATATAGGCTATTAGAAAAGGAGATAAAGACATCTCTACACAGAGCTGTAAAAACCTGCACTACTTCACATTTATCAGCCTTGCATACTACTTACCTTTGAAGTCTGCAGCATATGGGGGAGATGAGATTGAGATGCCTGTCAGAAATTTAGGCAGTGGAGTATTAAGCAGATCTTGGAGGGACACCACCTTGGCCTGTGCAGAGTCAAGGAAACTTTGCTTCAATGTTACAAATTTGGGTTTACCAAAGCTTAAAATACCCTACAACAAAACCCCAACCCTTAAGCAAACCCCAGGGTTAACTGGGATAACTACAATTATTGCTTTTCTGCACTAAAATTTACTCCCTGGCTTACTCTTCAGCATACCCTTTCAAAATCTACTTACAAAGACTAGATCACAAAAGGACCTTAATGGGATATCTGTGATCAGCAGTGTGTAAGAGGAGATTAAGGAACAGAGCAGCAGTTCAGCCAACAGGCTTTCAGAGGAATCACTGTGAGGTTAGAAGCATGCAACAAACAAGACTGCAAGATGACAAAACCACAATTAAATGTTGAAAGTCAAACTAAATGCTATCCTGAAAGACAGGAAACAGCTTTATACCTGGTCCTATCAAGTCTCTTATATTGTGTTGGATAAGCCATTTAACCAAAAATTTTCACAGATAACCCCTTAAAAAAAAGGATTTAAAGGTGCAGCAGTCAGTAAGCACAGGTCCCCACAAATGCGTGGTATTATGTGTAACATGTAAGTTGAGTCTTAGGTGTCCTCCAATTGTAAGCCAAAATTATACATTTTTGTCTGCAGTTTATTTGCTTTTATCTTAACCATGCAGTGATTTACCTTTTTATTGGGGGTTTCTGATTGATCACCCTCACATTTTTTTACATCTTCCTCTCCCTCTTTTGCATGAGAAAATGTTGAACCGTTTGGAGGTAACAAGCTGTCCTTCTGTTTGCTGCATCTCTTCGGCTGCTCACCTGTAGAACAAGCCTTCCTGTTTCTTTTTTTCGTAACCAGATCATAAGTAAGATAAGATTCAAAAGACATAGTAGGGGGCTCAAACTCTTCATCACTAGATAATTCAGCTTTGCTTTTCATGACAAGTTTTTGTTTTGGTTTCTTCACATGCTTGGGATTTCTCTGTTTAGAAGCACCCTTGCTAGGTTTTTCCTTCTGGGATGACAAGTCTTTATCAGCTACAGAGGAATGTTGCTTTTCAGAAACTTCCTTGCGATCTTTGGAGATTCTCTCTTTGAAGTCACTTTCTTTAGCTTGAAGACTGGTACACTGGGAGGCACCCTTAGAATCACTGCTGTGACATTCATTATCACATTCTTTTTGAGACTCAGAATCTCTACTTTGGTGGGTCTTTTCACTACAAGTATGCTGCTTATTCAACTTTTTAGAAATGGAAGCACTACTGGAACTTTTGGAGGCCAGTACAGATGCTTTGGACTTCTCCAAAGGTTTAATCTCCTTGGAAGAAGATTTTGTCTCATCTTTTTCAGTATTTTGTTTTCTTCCTCTGTGACCACTGCAATGTTTAACACAGAAAAATATCACACCCCATGGTACATCTCATGCTAAATTCTTGAACAATGAATCTTTTTACCTATATTAGTAAAACTAAAAAGCATTAAATCATGCCAGGAGTCATAACTTTACAATATTCAGAATTGTGCTCTGCTGTGCTCTTATTCTTCCATTATCAGCACAGAATACCAGAGAGGCAGCTCTTGGGTCCAGCTAAAATAATGCAACAAGAATTCACAGCAAGACAAGTGGGGAGTAGGGACATAACCAAGAGCAGAAAAACACAACTGACAGTACTATTTGCTTATAACATGTTGGATACCTGTTTTTGCACAAGTTTCTTTGCATGCTTTATAACACAGAGATAGTGCTTGAAAGAACTAAGAGACAGAATTTATGCTACACTCTGTAGGTGCTGCCTATTACAATGGTTCAGCCTCTATGCTTGGCTCATCCTGGGTTCCAGTATGTCACTCTACCATTGTCTGAGCAACTTCAGATTTAAAAGGCACTATTTACTTAATCTAAACCTTTGGCTTTCTCAGCTCAACTGCCTCACATTGTTGGAGGTCTGAAAAACACCAGTGTGGCCATGGCAGTGGTGGCTGCTCTATTCCAAGAAGAAATCACATCTCTTCAGTGAGACTTCAACATTGGAAGCCCCTCTCAGTTCACAAGAATATTAAAGCAAAGTTCTCTGTAAATCCATATCACTGGAGAGCTGCCTCATTTAACCACCACCTCTGGGAACAACTACCAAACTTCCCACTTCCCTGAAGAACTGCAGAGCAGTGCCCATTATTTGCTTAGTCCTGCTTGCATCAGCTGGGACGCAAGAAATAACGCCAGTCAAAAAAAGCCACTGAAAGTCTGAGTGCTGCCTGATGAACTAACACTGGTTGCCTCAATTTGTTTTCTGATATTTTATAAACGAAAGAATCATTTTTTCTGTTCAATTCATGCATTTGTCCTAATGCATATTTGTCATTCCAAACACTTTTCTAAGCTTTCCAAGCTGTATTTTATCAAGTTACACTACAGTATAATGAACTTTTAGGAAAAATCCTGTTCACACCTACCTTTTATTTTCTGGAGGAATAAGTTTTTTCCATTGTTTCACCAGGGTTTTAGCTACATTCCCAGCAGTGGCATGTTTCCTAAAGCTGTTAACTGCTTTGCCTATGCCAGTTTCCTGTTGAAGACAGTGCAAGAGAGACTGGCAGAATAAATCACAACTAACACGCCAAATGAAACCTCTACAGCTACTGCAAAGAATATCAGTTTAGTAGTCAGAGCAATCTCATGGCAGCTAAAGAAACAAATGCATTCATACTGCAAACAGAACTGAAGGGAAGGTAAGAATTCACTAGGTTAGCAGCAACCTGTTAATGCTCTAACAAGCAAAACGATCGTCCTGCAAAGTCTGAGCAAGAGCTATACACCTGCTAGTCCCACATAATCAGCTCACACATTAAAAAGAACTTCCTTAAATTCATTTGAAGGATATTTAACTTAAATAATTTGAGCAATACTGGTTGGGTACGTCAGTATACTGCAAATAGATGCAAGAAATTTGCTGTGATTATTTCCTAAGCTACTTATGTTCTTCAAATGTATTAAAAATAGGTGGAGTCCTTAGCTGTAAGACACTTCTTCTATCTGACCTGACAACTTCCATCAAAGTCTGTCACATTATAAAACATGCAAGTTTGCTGGGAATATGAGTTGTCTCCAGAAGTCCTTTGCCATCCTAAACAACTGCAATATAGGATTATTTTGTTTTCTAGCAAAAATACATGAATATTGCTGTATTCCAGAAGTCTACCTATGTTTTAGGCAGGCAAATCCCTTTGCCAGCCAAATATCCTAATTACTATATTTTTCTGTTTCTCTTCAACACTCTCTCACAAAAATCACATTTTTTTTCTTCCCAAAATACAGACACATTGCTCATAATAACTAGAGGCTTCCCAGACCAGTTAAGAATTTATAATATGAAATTTTATGATGCACCTCAGATAGGGATACAAGTCACAAGAATCCTTACTTGGGAAGCCTGCTCTTTAAATGCAAGAAACCTAAATTGAGCTTGTAATAAAAGACAGGATATTTAGATAATTGACCTAAAGAATGGTTCACTCACATTTACTGTGTCTTAAGCATTGACTAGAAAGCAGTTTTAGAGGAAGAAGAAACCAACTCTGAGTAGTAAAGTGTTCTCTGTATGGTCAGACTCCTGCTCAGCACTATCACTGTCAGCATAATCCTGTGTTAGTTGTCAAATTGGATGCCCAACATCCAGCTGGAAAAGGCTCCATGGTTCCAGCACAGAGCTCTAAATGAATCAGGGACAAAATTACAAAATGCAGCATGTTCACTGCTTCTGCGATTGCAGCCTGCTACATTTACACAATAATTCACTATGGAAGAATTTTTAACGTATTACTGGTCACTTACCACTAGAATATCCCATGATATATCCAAATCCTGCAGTTCCTTGAGTGTTTTTTCAATCTGGAATGAAACATTGGATTATTTTTTTAAAAACAAATATTCGCTAGTTCTGTTTTGTTTTTCTCATCCTCATTCACATGCTTCATCAAAAAGTACTCAATACTTTTAAGAGGAACATACAGTAACTCCAGAAAAACTTAAGTACTCCTTTGCTGCCCACCAGGTCTGTGCTGCGAACCAGTACAGTTCTGCCAACCTCCCAGTTTCAGTTACACCAGGTAATCTAGTAGGTATGAATTTACCACCACAGAGCTTACATCAAACATCAATAATACAATAGTACAGCCTACATATATGCATGCCCTGGGAGCCCAGGACCAGAGGTAACAAATCAACTCTCTCCCAAAAAGTTCAGCTAACTACAAAATGGCAGAATACCTATAAGCAAAAAAATGTTTCCTGAACAAAATTTCAGAACCAGTGCAAAAGCCATAAAGTTCTGCTTATCTCTTGCTTAAATGGAATATAATCCCTGAGCCAGCAAGTTGTGCTAAGAATATACACAATGAAGTTAAAAAAAAACATTTTGTATCTCAAGAGAAGTACTCTTCTTTCTGAGAACAATACAAGCAGAATATTTAATTTTTTCTAGGTGCTTCATAGGTATAGGCTAGATATTTCTTGAGCTGAAGAGTTTTTCTAAATAATCCCATCAGGAAAAAAAGGAATTCCAAAGATGGTCAAGTAGAAAAAAAACTGCTCGCAATATTAATCACAAGCATTAGAAACTATATTATCAGTGTCAGGTTAGTTTTGTTTATATAAATATCCTCATTCATTTAACTTATTTTGCAATGAACAAGAAAGCAACCCATTGCTTCCAGGTTATACTGTGCTATATAGAATGACTAGATACTCAAGCAGTGCAAACCACTGGGAATAACCCCCCCAGCCAGAGACAAACCTAGGTATGGAAGAAACTTTTAATCAGAAAAGACATTTTCATCACACAACAATGATAATGGGGAGTCTGAGTGTTTCTTCTTGATGGGTTTTAGACTAAGTTCATTTATAAAGCTGAGTTCATTTCAGAAGGAGTTCAGGAAGCAGGCAATTACTATTCAAAGAACTTCAAACCAACAGGCTAAATTACAAAAGTACCTAGCTGACAAGCGTGTCCAAAGGCAGTCAACACATTTTAATGAAAGACAAAACTTTCAAAGTTTTCTAAACCAAAGAACACACTGTTCATTTTGTTTTCTTGAAATGTGTATCACATTCAGCAAATTAAGACAAACACGAGGGTTCCGTTAGAAGAAGACAGAAAGCATTGATCAAACAGTCTGGCAAGCCCCTCAGGAGAAGCGATCCAGATCTCTATAAGGTAGGGTGATGTTGGCAGCCATGTACACCCAGGACTACCAAAGGAGAGGGAGCGCCATCTGCCTCGTACTGTAGCCAGGCACATCCAGCCTGCCCATAGGAACCACCCATCTCCAAGCCCTTGGCACTCAGAACCAAACTTAGAGACACAATCAGGAAAAAAGCAAATTTAATTTGTGGCAATTGGTAACAGCAGAGAAAACTTGTACTTATCTTGTTTGGTAGAGAGTTACGATTTTTTTCAAAGGCTGGTAGGGGCTTTTTAACGCACAAATATCAAGCTCAAATATCTGTCAGACTTTGGTGAAGGCCACAAAATGGTATATTGTGAAGCATAGGACATGAAGAAGCCTGCCATGGAAACTAAAGCCTGTTAGCAACACAGACTTTGGTGTCATGGTATTTATATGGTGCACCATTACAATTATCACATAAAATAAGGAAAAAAGAGAGAAAGTAATTTCTCTGAAATCTGTTCTGAGCAGGCCTTCAAAACCAAAGAACATTGACTGTTGAGTTGCCGTGCTCTAACCACATCTTTTATCACAGCATTTGTAGCCCATCTAGCTCTTCCTATCTCACCAAACTGTACCCAGTCAGTTTTTCCCCCCAAGACTTTCCATATACACACAATACATATGTAACCCTCCATGGCTTTTCAGGCTATTTTACCTTGCATACCACTGTCAGCTATACTCTCATGGAAAAACTCTGACTTCCTTCTAGAAAAATTATGAAGAATATAGAAGCTACCTCTATATACAATTCCTGAGCTATTCTACATAATTCTTACTACTGATTTCTAAAGAATGATCCAAAGCCTTCAGAAGTGTTGTTTTTCCACTAAATGACATTCCAAGCTAGTCAAAGACACAGGTCTTCATGCAACATGGACAACAGAAGCAGAGCCTTAAGGACAAACTGAGAGCTCTCACATACTGGTGTGAGACAAAAGCAAAGGTGACAACAGGAACAAGAGCAAGCTAAGATGAAAGGGAGGAGGGAAAGCAGGTGGGCATTTGGAAAGCAGAGGGCAATGGTAGTGAGCAATCAGTAAGAAACATGTGAGCCAACAAAATTTTCAAGTCAAAAATGAAGGCAAAGTGATGATAACAGATTTCAGGTGCACCAAGTTTGGTCTCTTCTCACTGCAGTGTTGCTCCACCATTCCTTACACAAGCATTGTACAGTCTCCTCATTTCTTCTATCAAAGCCTGAATGCTCAGGAAGGATGGGACCCACAACAGGTCCCCAGGCCACATGTGGTCAAGAGATTGACTCAACATTTCACCACAGTAACTCTTTCTTGCTTTCTCTCCCTCCCTCCTTGCTCACTACTTGCACTACTCTCTCAGAGGGATCCCTATGATTACTTAACTCATTCTCTTCTATGTGAAGAGAACATAGCAGCCTGTGAAATTTCACCAAGTCCGTAACTTCTGGCTGAGCTAGACACCTCATCTGAAAGAGCATTAGAAAACCCCAACACATTCCCAAGCAAGTCATTCCTATGCCCTCAGATAACAAGCACAAAAAACAAACCAAAAGAACCCCCAAAAAAATCAAACAAACAACTGCTGCCTAAAAAAAATTGTCCGGTTTTGTTTTCGGATATTGAATCTAATGATCTCTTTCTCCTAAAGTAATCTCTTTTCAAACACCTTACACAACACAAATGTAAACACCAACCACACACTACCTTGGTTCTTTAATTTCAGTAAATGATGCTAGCCAGAGCTGTAGCCATTCTACAGCTGTATTGTCTTTCCAGCTTGGCAGTGTTGTTTTTAAAAACAGTTTCCAGAAGAAGACATAATATTCCTATAATTCCCCCTCTAATACTATACAGTAGTAATAACATAGCACTGCTAAACTACCCAAAGTCAGCATTTATTCCATAAGCCACTGCATTATACTGCATGTTCATGCTCAACTGGTAATATATCAGAGCTCCAAATCATTTTTCAGAGTCAATGCTTTCCAAAATAAAGTCTCCTGTCCCGAGTGACCTATATTAATAGCTCCTAGCTGTGACTTTCCACTGAGCCATGTTAAAATGTGTTTTGCTCAAATGAATGTAGCCTAGCACATGATCAAAGTTGGTTTCTAGAAGAGTCTCTCTTCATTTGACACTAAATACTTTAGTATTCCCTACAACACTTGCTGTCTTCTGAATTAAGAAAGATTTGAATAGCATCATGTCAAGAACAGATGAATAATCACCCCCTACCCCACAAAAAACCCACCTCAAACCCACAGCCAAAACCACAAATAAACACTGTTTTCTGATGAGGTCTGGCACTAATTTTTGGTGAGTGCAACTGAAAACCATTTCACGTATTCCATCAAATCCATAACACTGTTGCTGTTGTAACCAGCATCACACAGAAGCAAGTCAAATGCCTTAAGAGACTTGCATATATTTGTGACAGTGTCAGCTGAATACAATTTGAGATAAACTGGGCAGTACACAGCTATGCAAAGTCTCACTGAATAGCATAGATCATGGCACTATCCTTTAATTTTGCATCAGTTACATCTTAGATGCAACATCACACAGCTGCATAATACATTCCTTCATGATCAATGCCAATGAAGACCATTCTATTTACTTGTATAAACCATAGCAGAATACTTTTTCCCCTGTTCTGCTGAACTTCCCTAGTACCTCAACCATCATTCAACACCTAAATCATTAGCTCTGTTCATTCTTTAATCAACTCTCTGAAAACTCACTGAGGTAGCTATCAAACCTCACACATTAAGAAGCTTTTGACATGAACAAATGTTCTGCAGCTTCCCTGGTTACTATCAGATCAAAAAGCATTTACAGTTACTGAAGAGTGCCAAGACAAATATTATTCTCAAGTATGGAACAGAAACATCGACAACTTCAGTGCTTACTTATGTACACATATGTATTACTGATTTGTTATTCTCCCCACACACACCTAAAACTTTCCTCTCTGCCTTTAAACATAATAACCACATATTTTCTATGACTAGACTCACCATTTATTAGCAATGCATTTCATGACTGCAAATTTACGGTTATCAGTTTCTCCTTTTCCCTACCACTCCTTAGCCCCTGTTATCTGTAACTTTCTATTTCACTAGACCGAGTTTTACCAGCAACAGCAGAAGTGCTGCAGCACCACCCTTAGTCCCGTTTTTATGCAGCACCTGATTGGAGTCACACCACAAAAACTGCGTGATTAACAGAGCCAAACTTGCTACGGCTGCTCACATTTTTTCTTTCAAAACACTTGAATGTGTTTTGAAACTTATTGGTTTGGGATCACTTAAATTAATCGTCTCTACAATTGTTTCCGTCTTTTCAAT
>NW_008605061.1:0-983 GCF_000691845.1 Merops nubicus | reverse complement strand
GAAGAGCGTATCAACAAAGACTGTAACACCTGATCACTTCTGCAGCACAAGAAGAAATTTTAGGTTTATTGAACTGAAAATTAAAACATCTGAAGGAGCACCTGCAGAGATACTTGCATTTTGGACAAGTATAGCCTATAGCACTGTCACTTGGGAAAATAAACCATTACTGGCTAAGAAAATCAGCATTTCCTACATATGCCTACACACACAACATACTTCAAAAACACCCAGCAGATGATTAATAACGAAGTTTTTCAAGTTCATTATCTACCAAACACACTGCAGATCAAATTTTACTGCCGCCCTCTGCCTCCAAACACATCCACAAACCCGTATCAAATTTTTATTGTCTTACAAATCTATCATGACAAATGCATTCCACACTTTCAAACTGAATTCAACCCTAAAAAAAAAATCCCATCCACTGGAATACACCTCCTTCAGTCAGATGTGACTTATTACTTTATAAAACACTGAGGCGACTCTGATGCATATTGCTTTGCTTCCACTTCCAGGCTGCTGCTCAGAGAGCCGGGGATGACTTCTCCCCCCCACCCTGGAGCCTGTGCTTATCTCCCCGGCCGTGCCGCGGCATCTCGAGTGTGTCAAGCGCAGCCTCCACAGGCTGCTCCGATCCATCTCCCCACCGATACTTGCTTGCTCCAGGTATTCCTTATCTAGTCCTCGCAGCTACTGAGCAGCCTCCCTGTCCCACAGAGGTCGTTCAATTTCTTTCAAAGATAAGAGAAGCTTTGTTCTTGTACCATGAGCAACAATTCCGCTCCCACTCCTCTCGCTTCGCACCTTAAACGAGGCGGAAACATCTACCTCACCGAGAGAAGCTCTTTACGAGCACAGAATTAGCAGCCCAGCTGCTGCGGCTTGACCTCCTGCCCAGGCTGCCCAACGCCCACACCGCCAGCGTGAAGTGCAGGAAAGCACCTAACACCGACCGCCCGTCTCCTCCTCCCGGCCACCCG
>NW_008605060.1:22544-36919 GCF_000691845.1 Merops nubicus | reverse complement strand
AGGATCTGCTCCATGACCTTACCCGGCCCAGAGGTCAGACTGACTGGTCTATAGTTCTCTGGTTCTTCCTTCTTACCCTTTTTGAAAATGGGAAAGTGAAAGTAGCAACATAGTAATTTTAACTGTCCTCTCCTTGGGGCAGAAGTGCCCTTGAAGTCGGTCATAGCTTCAGTCTATCTATGCAGTAGAAAAAAGCCAATCAAGTGAAAATCTGGGCAGGCCATAAGCATCTTCCATGCACGTGTATTACTCAGTGCGGTGGGCGTTTGCTAGCCCCAGGCAGGCACCTTCAGGCAACAGTGGAAGCTGTGGGGCTTCCTGGGTGCTGTGCTTGCCCTTTGGTTGGTGTCTGTCCACAAACCAGCTTTCCTTTGATCATTGCACCCATTACTGGCATGCTGTAGAGTTCCCTTTTTGCTCTGCAATGTTGCACAGGCACATAATCCTTCCTATTTCATACACCTTACTGATTTTAGGACTTTATTCTGTTGCAGTTCCCTAGATTAGTTTCTCACTTGGAGGTGTTGGGGGCTGATTGCTACCTGCTTACATTCTTTTCAACTGGAGACTGTTCAGATGTTGGCTTTGCTTCTTCACTTTAGGCTTCAATTGTTGCTCTTCTGTGGCACTAGACTCCTGAAAATATGCCTTTTGCTGCAGAGACAGGCTTTCGAGGTGTCTGTAGGAGACCATTTGGGATAATGTGATCATAAAACAATCATCCTCCACTTCCATTGTTGCCTTTCTTGGTCAATTTTGTGTTTCTCAGTTGCTCTGAGCTTTCCCCTGCCTTTCTTCTGGAGATAGATTGCTGTGCTTCACTGTATAGAATTTACAAACATGGTCTGTTTGCTGTTTTATCTTGTTCCCTCCGAGGGCAATATGTAGGAAAGCTGTGCTCTTATCCTTCCTGTTCAAGGTGTCTGAAGGTGGTGAGTGGGAGGCTGCAAACAATCTGCAGGAATTTTGATGTAGCTACTGTCTGGAAGAAAACGTGTCAAAGTGAGTGGGCCAGAGTGTGCTTTTGGGGGAGGATTGAAGCTGGCTTTAAGTACAGCAGAATGAGCATAGGATATGGCTGAGCTGTGCAATAAGCTTTGAGTCTTCTACTAAACACAAAAACTGTCCCATGTTTTCATCTCTTTCTTGGTTCTTACTCAAGACTGTTGCAATAGGTGGTGGTTTCACAGAGGCAACTTTCTGTTAGCTGGAACAAGTTTCTTGTTTGCAATGGCCTGTAAGTCTCCAGTCACTTTATAAAAACAAACCACCAAAACCTGCCTTATTGAACTACCTCTGTCCTGTCTGTCCTGCTGTTGCACTGGAGAAATGAAATTTTCTTTGCCCTTTCTGCACATCTGTAAGTAGCACACCCAATTTTGGTGTTTCTTGTTGATTTAGTGTTTGGGTTTTTTTTTTTTTCAGGATTAGAGGGAAACTGGTAGCTAGTACCTGAGATTCTGTTCTTCATTTTTGGCATGGTTTGTTTTGTGATCTTAGGAGTGAGTTAGTTCCTCTAGTTTTGTTCCTCATTAGTAAAATGTGTGTCATGATTCTTTACCTGTTTCGTAAATGTGGGATTTGACCATAATAACGAGCAAATTAGAGAAGGAAGCCTTGATTGCTCTGTCTCAGAAGGACAATGAGTAGCTTGCTGTGTTTTACTTAAATATAAAAATTGTTCCTGGAATCTGTTGTTCATCATTAAAAGCAATTGAGCTTCTTACAGGGGGGATCAATACTCTGAGCTGCTGGCAGCAGGAGGATTTAATGAGAAATTATTTTCATCACTGTAATTGGGCAGCTTTCCTGCAGGGAGCTGTGACAGCATTGTTGCAGTTTAGGCTGAGAATGTATGTTAGCAACACTTTTTTTATTTTACACAGGAAAAAAACTAAATACAAGTATTTAAAAGCTAAGATTGAAGAGGTGAAATACAAGATGGTGTACAAACACTTGTTACTGTTTCCTTCATCCTTAACTTTGCTGATTTTTGAGTAGAAGTCACAAGTCTTTCCTCAGTCATTTCTGCAGCGTTCCATCAGAGAGGATTGTGTGCAAATGCTCTCAAAGGAGGCCAGGAAGGTGCAAAATTTTAACTTGCTTATCATGCCAAATATAGGTGGTGTAGCAAACGGGCTAAGCAAAGCAGAGGACAGCACAGCCCTCAACAGGTGTGCTGAAGAGCAGAGTTTAATGTTACTACAGCATGTGGAGCTGTGAACTTGATCTGTGAAGTTACACAAATACGCATGTATTTAGTGAGGAGAATAAAGAAATGGAATAATGCTGGGTGGTTATTAAATATACAGGCAGAAAGTTTTAAAGGGACATAAAGACATCTTATATTAAATGGTTGCAGTTGAGTGTTTCTCATTTCTCCTCTAAATCTTCTTAGGGTTATTTACCTTTTAACTTCAATTAAAAAGGTTTTCATAAAAGTGTAGAATCATTAAGGTTGGAAAAGACCTCTAAGATCATCAAGTCCAGCTGTCAATCCAACACTACCATGGCCACTAAACCATGTGCCAAAGTGCCACGTCCTCATGTTTTTTGAACACCTCCAGGGATGGTGACTCCATCACCTCCCTGGGCAGCCCATTCTAAAGCCTCACCAATCTTTCAGGAAAGAAATTCTTCCTAATATCCAACCAAAACCCCTCCTGGTGCAATTTGAACCCATTTCTTCTCACTAGTTACCTGGGAGAAGAGACCAATACCCACCTCCCTGCAGCATCCTTTCAGGGAGTTGTAGAGAGCAGTAAGGTCTCCCCTGAGCCTCCTCTTCTCCAGGCTAAACACCCCCAGTTCCCTCAGCTGCTCCTCCTGTGACATGTTCTCCATGCCCTTCACCAGCTTCGTTACTCTTCTCTGGACCCGCTCCAGCCCCTCAGTGTCTTTCTTCTACTGTAGTGCCCAAAACTGAAACCAGTGCTTAAGCTGCTTTCCAGTAAGTTTTACAGCAAAGTCTCCAGGCTAACAATAACCTGGGCCAAGGTGGTTGCTATGGATAGGGGTGTCTAAATGGTTCTGCAGGATCTACTTTGGGTTAAGTAAAATCTGCTAATGGGTGCTCGGGGCCGGTACCAGCCTAGTGTGTGGCTCTGCGTGCCTGTGCCCTGCACTCCTCAGGCATCTCTGCTTTGGAAGGACTTTATTAAGTAATTTGAGAACAGCATCCTGGATGCAGAGAGAGATTGCTCTGTAATCCTGTTCAATACTTAAGTCGTTCAGGAGCCTTGGCCTAAATCTAGCCCATGTGATGTTTTATTTGTGATATTCTTTAATGCTTTAGTGCAGATAGGTTGAAGAAGTTGTAGCTAAAAAGGCTAACCCTGACTTCTCTCAGAGAAGTGCCACAGGTTTCTTTACTCTAGAAAATACTGCCTAAGTGCCCATTTGGTACATGTGTCTCTAACTTGACACTGTTTTTAGGTCTAGAAGAGAAAACCTTGCAACCTGAAAAGTTCTTTAGAAATCTGAAAATATTGCAGTATTAAAGGAGGTGACATCAGATTTGTTCTCATCTGAACAAAGTTCGAGAGGAGTTCTTGCATGCCAGAAGTTTCTGGAAGTGAAAACAGCTGATAGTGTTGCACACCAAATCCTAGAATTCCTAAGGCAAGGTACCTGATGCTAGGTTCTGCTTTCTCTCCGAGCAGAGTGAAAGCAGTGCAGGGTGCTGTGACACGTCAGTGTCTCTGGAGGCAAGGCACTCTGGCTGCTGGAGTTGCGCTGTCGGAACCGGCTCCGTGCTTTCTTCAAAGGTAAGACACGGAAGCGTGCTGCCGCTCTGCTGCAGGCTGGCTCTTGGGCTGGAGTTAAAACAAAACAAAAAAAACCCCAAAGCTGGTAATTGGCTGGAGTGATGATAACGTGAGCTCATCCCTCAGCCTCCGGGAGGGAAGCCTGCTTAGTCAGAGCCGGCAGAGCTCAGGCAGGGAAGCTGCCAAGCGTGAGCTTTCCTGGAGCGTGGTCATGCTGCAGCTTGAACATCCATCTCCTCAGCTCAAACGGTCGACTATTATTATAGTGACCTATAAGATATTTCTCTGCAGTTTTTCTATATAGAAAGAAATTATAAAAAGCTAATTTTGCGATGTTTTACCATCTAATGCTGGATGCACTAAATCTTCCTTTTTTTCTTGGTGATCTCCTAGGATTTACTCATTTTTACATGCAATTGGGAGAACTGGGTTGTCCAGTAAGTGTGTTTTGTTCAGAGTACCTTAAATCTCTTTCCTCCTCAGTAATGTCATTTTTGCTACTCTTGTTTTGTGCTACTGTAACTTCAGTTGTTCTTCAATCACTATGGTGTTCTCAAATGACCAGATAACTTCCTTAAAAGGCATATGATATCTTTTAGGACTCCCTTTAGGGAACACACAAGTACATAATCCTTGCCCTCTGTTTGGTCATCTCTAAACTTACTTTATTTGGTAAACTTTGCATCTTAATACTTACATTACATTTCTTTCCTACATTGATGCAATTCTGAATTCGTCTGGCTTTGCAGTGCTGGTGGCTTCTTATCTACTAATGGGAAAAACCAAGCCAAAGTCCACACAAGTGGAGTTTTGGAGAGCTATGCTAGTGCAATACTTTCTCACTAACCTGAGAACCCTCTTTCAAAAAGTCTTCTGAACACTTGTGTGTGTGGTAGTTGCAAATCTCAGGCACCACTGTTAAATACAGCATCAGATGTTTGTGGTAGCTAAGTGTTGTCTGGTAGGTTTAAATGTGATCTACTGGTAATGTCTTCTGAAACACAGAAAAAGCTGCATCCTTTTTATCAGAACTGTGTTTCTGATCAGTACATCCATGCAGAAGCATCAGTGGAAGGAGAACTGTTACAAGGCTGTCTAGTTTGGAGAAGGAAAGAGCACGTGATGATTTCAGAAAGTGAGATAGTGTCAGAAGCTGCTGTTAGTATTGTTACCTCAGGTATTGTGGTTGAGCTGTTAGCTGCGTTGCATTTGTAGCAGTGCTGCAAAGAGCAAGGACAGAAAATAACATTAATGCTCCTGAGAGGCATATAGCAACCTTTCCACCTCTACCTCTGTTGTTGCCAGGGATCCAGTTTCCTGCTGTAGGATGTTTTTTCCTCTCCTGATGAAGTTTTGACATAGGAAAAACTTAGTTTATGAAATCCTCGTTTGTGTACTAGTTGCAGTTTAGAGAGAATTTTCCATCTCACGTGTCCATCATTTCTCCTAGAGTTATTTTTGTCCTGTTGAGGGAGGACTGGAAAATGAGCCGAGACGTTGCGCTTAGCGGAGGGAGGAACGCCCTGGCCCTGGCTCCCTGATACCGGGTGGCAGAGGTCCACGGTTTGTAGCCAGGGCAAAGGGGGAGGGAGCGTGGGGGGAGCAGCTATGGAACAGCCTGAGGAAGTGAGTCACGTCGCTCTGAAACACAGGCCCATGGTTCCAGTAGCACCCGAAGCCAAGCTTGGCCTCGGAGGTGGAAGTTGCGTAAGTTCATTTAAACTCTTTGTCTTTTCCTCCTCCTCGTGCTCCCGACCGCGCCTGGGCATGAAAATCTGCTCTGTGGCCATATCCGTTTGGAGGAGGCTCAGGGGACAGGACTTCAGTCTGCTGTGTGCTTTTGGTTTAGTGTTTTTCATTTGAGAGAGAGAGAGAAATGGATCACAAGTTTCATGAGAGGAGACATGTCTGTTAGTCCTACCTGCTCCACTCAAGAGAAACTTGGTCTTACAGCAGAGAGGATGCAATAAGAATAGATTTGAAAAAATTTATTAAGATCTTTCCAAAATACATTGGGAGTGTGAAGTGGAACAAGGTACATATATTAATAGAGACACTTAACAGCTTGAGTGTTAATTGTGGTTTAAAAATTTAAATTTAAAACTAAACATAATTTAGATTTTATGATTTAGCATTGAGTAGAAATATCAGTGCATGTGTCAACCCATTAGACCTTAGGCTTTAAAAGCCTTATTTGCAGGATAAAGTTTGCAGATAGCTTTTTTTCTGTGGAAAAGGAAGGTAGAATTCTCTTAGACTCCATGTCCCTGCAAGGCTTATGTTTGTAGCTTTCTACTAACAGATATTTGCTGGTGTCCAGAAGCAGCTGTACCACTCTGCCTGAACTACTTTTTCATGAGGAGCAGTTGCTCTCAGCTGTTGAAGAAAGCATCTGAGAGGGTAACAGTTGAGCAGGCCCCATCCTTCAGCATTTGGGGTGCTTGGTGGGCAGTTCTTAGCTGGAAAACAACTGTAATGGTTGGGGGTAACTGATGGGCTGCGACTGGATTCTTCCCTTCAAAACACTGGGTTGATGCTTGGCTGCTGCCTCCGTGTGCATGTGGCTGTTTTAAATGTCTCTGGGAAATGTAGCCTGGTGTGTTATTTTTCTTCTGGCAAGTCATGAGGGGATTTTTTATTTTTTTTTTTTTTAAATTTTGTGTTTCTGAGTTCATATTAAAACCAGATGATTCTGTCTACAGGAAGACATAGAACTAATTGGCCAGATGTGAGGGAGCTTAAGAGAAAAAACTTTCAGGATGAGCATGAGTGATTAGTCAGAAGTCAGTGAGCAACAGGGAGTTGCATCATGCAAACAGTGTGATACCTGGTTTGGAAGCTGTTTTGTTTTACATTTTCTAGCAGGTCAGATGTATTATTTCTTGCACATGTTATATTGATCTCCATTTCTGTGGGAAATGGGACAGACATAAAACAGACATAAGCAACACCATGCATGTCTGTTAATGATTCATTGCAATTGCTTCTCTATTTCAGGACCTGTAACTAAGTGGACCTTACTGACCTCTGAACCACAAAGGATAAGAGTGAAAAGAAGTGGGAGAAGCACATAAAGAAAAAGGGAAGTAGACACACTTTCATCTGGACTTCTCTCCTGCCCTTTAATACTAAAACTGAATGGAAAAGAGAGACTTCTGTGCCTTTCCTCCCCCAGCCTCAGGGATGGGTGGATTATAAATACGGTGTGTGCCACTGGGAGAAGAGACTGAACCATGAATCTTCAGGCTCAGCAAAAGTCTTCAAGCAAAAGGACTGGGAAACGAGTTGCCTATTTTAATGAGCAGGAAATAGCTGTGTCATCAAAAGAACCACAGCAGCAGCTTAAGGAAGGACAGTACTATGGTCACGGAGGGAATATACCAGTCTCCCAAACTATGGAGGTTTCTCACGCAGGAGGATTAACAACTACCCCCAACAATGTTGCTTTGATGAACTCCGTTTACAGTCAAGATAGGGGAGAATCAATGATGATGCCCCAGACAGTAACAGCTGTCAAGTGGCAGAATTCATTAATGGGGAACCGGTTGCCAGAGAGGGGTGACAGCCACTGGCAGTCTCCCCCTTCCATGTGGAACCACGGTATGGTGTTTGGGGGCAACCCAAAAAGACCTCCCTCCAATGCTGGTGCCCCAGGCTTCTATGGCCACCCAGAAGCCCTTAAAAGAAATCAAGAGAAAGGAGTTTTTGTGTCACAGCTGGACTTGTATGGAGATGCTGTCCAGCAGATGATGTCCCAGAAGGCTCAGCTGGAACAGCAAGCCCTGGTTAGACAGCAAGCTCAAATGAATTCTTTCCATCAGATGCAGAAACAGCAGCAGCAGAATCAAAGTCTGCCATTACAGCCTTTCCAACTTGCATTTGGTCACCAAGGCCAAAAGCAGGGTCTTCCTGAATTGTTACATGTCTTTCAAGAGGCTCCAGCTTCTTCCAGTCCAGCATTTACTGCTCAGCAAAAACAGCAAGCTCTTCCCCAGCTACAACTATTTGAAAATTTCTATCCTCAGCAGCAGCAACAGGCTGCCACACAAGCCTTCGGTCTGCAGCAAACTGCTTCCATGGCACAGCCTCATGTGGCAGCTGCAGCACCTCAACATCACATGATGGTACACCAGTTTCAGCAAACAGAGAGGAACCAGGAACTGTTCAAAGCTCTAACAGAGCAGAACCAACAGACTGTGCTACCTCAGACCCAGATTCCCTTTCCAAGACGGTCACGGAGACTCTCCAAAGAAGGTGTTCTGCTGACATCTACAGGAGAAGTGTTGGCTTCCAAGCAGGCAGAAGAACAACCCAGCAATTTATTTCTGCATCATTGGCAAACACATCAGCAAGAGGTCCCGTTACAGCAGGCGTCTGAATCGCCGGCCCACAACAAAAGTGGCTATTTGCACCCCAAGAGACTGGACATGGGGCAGAAGGATGTCCTGGTCAACAACGAGCTGTGCCAGATGGAGACAGACAGGCAAACCACAACCCAGAATGGGAGAGATGGGGAGAAACAGGCAGAAACAGCTGAAGAAGACACTGAGAAAACTAACGATTTCCAGGGTGTCAGAAGTGGAGTAATCCAGAGCACGCGACGGAGACGGCGTGTTTCTCAAGAAGCCAATTTGCTGACTTTGGCCCAAAAAGCTGTTGAGCTGGCTTCTCTTCAGGATGTTAAGGTAAGGTACACATCCTAACCAATACAGCACATTTTAGACTGCAAAATAGAGTTGAAATGAGAGGAATTGATGTATGTCAGCAGGATAGGATGGTAGCTTGATGTGAGAAGTGTTGTAGTACAGCAGGGGCAGCTCCAGAGTGGTGGCATGTAAGTTTAGCTGCTGTATGCAAGTCATAGATGTAGGAGAATAGAGATCTAGTGCTGTGAAACCACCTAAGGGCAGGTTCATTTCACTAATGCTAAAATGTGATTTTAACCCAGGGCTTCTAAATAAAAATGTTTTCAGCTGAGGCCTCAAACTGCTCAGGAATTCAGAGAGACAAGTATGAGCAGTTCTCTTGGTGTCTTTTTACCAATTTAACATTCTTTTATGTTAAGACTGCTGCATACCTGCCAGTTGTTCAGTTTTAGCAGTAGAAGTGTTTCTAAACTGTGGTATCTAAAAAATCCATAGTACAATTTCCGTGTTCAATATTTCCCAAATATTAAAAGCCTGAGGAAGCCTCACGTACATGAAGACCTTAAACCAGGCATAACAAAGGTCTGTGTGAGGGAGTATCCTGGTTCTGGGAGTGACCTGCAGCAGGTGTTCAGAGATGGTAACCCAAGGAAAAACTCTGCCTGTAGACCTCCTACAGGGCTTGATGCAAATGAAATTTAGTGTTGGCTTACTGGCTATGTCACTACTCCTGTCCTTTTGTTGTGCCATCAGTGTAAACTGTGGAGTCTGTATTCCATGTAGCAGGATGACAGGGTTCAAAGTTGACTAGCCTAGGGGAGGCAAGTGGTGGGTTTTTTGGAGTTGGCTGGGGGTTTTCGAGGAGGTTTTGGGGAGGCTTTGTTTCAGTTGTGGTTTGACTAGTCTTTTCCAGAGTGCCTCTTGTGAGAAGTAAAGACAGGCTTTTCTTTGGAAGCTTTGTCCCCTGAGGCTGAGGAAATAGGGGTGTTAGAGCATGAGCTACTTTTATGTACAGTTTTGCCACTTGAGTTGCTGCCCAGTCAGACAACAAAGGGAAGGGAATTTTATTCCTTCTCTTTTCGTCATCTTTTTTTTTCCCCTTAGTCTGAGGCCATTTTTCCCCATCCCTTCCTTAGAGGGGTGTGCTTTCTGAGTACCAGAACTGAACTGGGAAACAGTGAGGCAAATATCCACAGCCTACTCCACCTCTTGCGCAGCAGACAGCAACCAGTGCCTGTTGATGCCATCTTCAATCTTTTCTCCACCAACTCCAGCTGAACAAGCAGATTTTATAGAAAACTAGCAGCAGTTAGCAGTGCGAGCTGCTTGTTCATATTCTCCCAGCCCACTGTATGGTCCTGTTGCAGGAAGGCCTACAGCTCACTTTGTGGGCTGATCACCACCACGGTGGCAAGAAGCTGCTAATAGAGCACCTAGAAAAAGGCCCAGAGGGGCAAAGCAAGAAACTGGCTGTTTGAAGCCATGTCTGCTTGCAGCTTGGTTTGTAAAAACCAGAGAAGTGTTTTGACAGATGCTCCTTTGTTCTTTGCAGTTACGTGAGCAGCTTGTTTGCTTCCATGATGGCACTAGCAGATGAACTCTTTATATTTAGACCTCTTCATGCTTTCAGGATGAGAAAAGACATTACAGTTCTTACCTGAGGTCTGATGGATTTTGTCTTTAAAGGGGCTGGGTAACATGTGAGGGAGAAAAAGGAAACGTTGATTGGAGAAGAGTGGTCTGCTGCTCTTATCAGTGTCTTTCTGTTATAAACAACTTAGAAGCCTTCTCTGGCACAGGGTGTGTGAAGAACATGCAAAAAGGCCACAGGGTTAAATAATGGACTGAAGAAGGTGCATTCATATTTTGAATGAGTTGTTTGAACATTCCAGTGTAGGGGTGTGTGTGCCTTATGTTGAAAACACTATTTTGGACAGCAGTATCTGTCTCCATGTAGTGTCACAACTGATGCTTTGCCTACCTCTTTCAGGTGTTGCAAGCTCATTGCTGCTTACAGGCTTCAGGAAATTCTCAGCTCTTGATTTTTATGGCTTCATTTCACATGTAACTGTTGTATGCAATAAGGTGGTGCAATTTATTTTCTTTAATAGTGCAGTAAACTTTTCTCATGTGTGAAATGGTTGTCTTAAGGGTGTCTGGATTTAAATATTCCTTTATGGAAGGTTTTAGTTACCTGACCTCTTTCCCCTGGCACAGGGCAGGGCACTGCTTACCACATATAAAAGGAAAAAAAAAAGTTTTATTTATGGAATTGTGGGTCTGGACTCACCTCCTTCATGGGCAAGCTTCAGTTTTACTGCAGAGAGAAGCTGCCTTTACTGTTATAAAGATGGTGCAGAATGATGTCAGAAAACCCTGTAGAGGCAGGTGTTTCTCCAGGGCTGCTGTGGTTTCTCATCTGATCACAGCCGTGGCCTTGGAACTGTTCTTGCAGTTATCACAATTGGGTTTTGTCTGTGAATTCTAAATTTTTTTAGAAACCACTTGAGGGATAGAAAGAATCAATGCCAGAATGGCTGATGGGTTTCTATGCATGTCCTGGAGGACTCCAGATCACTACTTCATCCCTCAGTATTTGTGTAAGACTAGAAATGCACCAAGTTACACTTACTGGAGGTATCCAGCAGCCCTCCAGCCCCCAGTTCTGCATCAGAGATGCTGGGCTAGCTGAAAAACCCCTTTACAGTTCTGCAAATTAAGGTCCTGTCCATTGTTCAGTGACTCCTTTCTGCTTGCCTCTGAGAATAATTGAGCAGTTGAGAAACTATTTAGAGATTTAATTCCAAAATCAGTTGTGTCCCTTCTTAGCAAGCTTTAGGTATGTGTGATCTCTTATGACCAGAAAAGCTCTGGTGTGGACCAGAGCATCTTTAAGGATGTTTCAACTATTTGTATCAAGTTCCAAAAGGTACCTTCTCTCTATCTCAACTGCTGTTCAGGTCTCCTCCTTCCTCTTTTCTCTTCAAGAGGTCATCTCTGCCAGCATCAAGGAAGAGAGTCCTTTGCTGGTGACCTCCCGATCATGAAAGTAAAAGCGGCATGGTTAACCAATCCTACAGCCAAAGAAATGTGACATCTTTTGTGTGACTGGCTGACATAATTTCCTTCTTGTGGTTAGGAAATTAGTTTGTGTTTCTTGACCTACAGAGATCTGTGTAGCACACAGGAAGTATCTGAGGTGTGTACATTGGTCAGAGTTGGTGCTTGTTCACGTATTTGTGAACTAATGCCCTCCAAGTCCAAAACTGATAGTCTCATGGGGAAGTACAGGTGCATATCACTAGCCTGGAGTGAAGGAAGGTCCTCAGAGCTGATGAATTCCTCTTGCAGTGCAGCCTGGGGCAGCTGATGGCCACTCTGACTTTTAAGTTGTTTCATCGTTGCGTGGTGGGGCAGATATCTCCAGTTTCTGTGAAGAAGCAGTCAGACTTCTAAACTCCAGTGTCACTTACAGGATAAACCTTTCTGTGCACACTTAGCCTCATGCTAATAAAAGGTCTTGAAGGAGGCAGTCCTATATCTTCTTGATTTAGCTTGGCATTTAGCTTTTTTTGAGGGCTTAGTGTTTCA
The DNA here is from genome assembly GCF_000691845.1 of Merops nubicus. Taxonomy (NCBI): domain Eukaryota; kingdom Metazoa; phylum Chordata; class Aves; order Coraciiformes; family Meropidae; genus Merops; species Merops nubicus. Next base: position 24,915 of record NW_008605060.1, on the reverse strand, counting down.
GAGCAGACCTGTTTGCTCTGAAAAGCAGAGATTACCAAGACTGTCATTTGGAGAGAGGCCAGAGCACTAACTCCAGGCTCTGACTGATGCATCTTGTGACAGTACAGTTGTGCTTCCCTCAGTATAAATATAGTATCAAAGTGGGACTGCAGTCTAGTGTCCTTCTAGCTCTCATGGGTTGACTTCATGGGCCAGCTGGAGCATGTTCTCGTGCTCCTCAGTGAAGCCAGCCTTTGTGATCTATGACCACAGAGAGACAACTGGGGGTGTGTCTGAATCCTTAGAGAAAACTGCTTATGCTAGCTTTTTAATCAGGATTAGGTATTCTTAATGGCACAAAATAGGTTCTTTTTGAGGACTTCAGTACATCTCTGCAAAATTCTGGAGGTCCAGGTCAGAGATGTCTTGTTATACCTGAGAGATAACGTGCCCTAGTTTCTACCTACAAAACACAACTGTTCAGGTGGATTCCTCAGTAGAATTCCTTGGATAAGAGGATGAGTTTGCACACCTCATGCTATCCAGAGGCTTTCTAAACAGAGCTTTAAGTTACAGAGAAGTTCTGAAACACCAAAATGAGCATCTTCTACAGCTAGCACCTAGATTGCACTTCATCAGAGCTCAAGAAAACCTTTTAAAGCTCTGAAGAGAGGTGTTTTTGAAAGTCATACTTTAACATCTGGCTTCTAAGTGAGGTGACAACTGCTCCTGAATTGAGAATGGAATGAACATCTGGATAGTCACCTGAAGGACCACAAATTGTTGATTGAAGAGTACTTGAAACCATTTGGTGTCACAGAATCCATGTGTTTATTCAGTAATTCATCCTCCATTCCCATCTCATTGGAGCTCTGATTTTCTAGGGTTTCAATGAGTAAGAGAAAGCAGAGACATGGAAGCTGTAATACCAATGCAAAAAAGTGCCAGCTTGCCATCAGGCCTTGTTCATTCTGCTGAGCAAAAGTCCTTCAGGCTCAGGCCTGGTTAGACAGCAAACCTCAAACACTCCAGTTATCAATAAGGAAAGTCACTTCTGTCATGTAAATCAGAAAAAAAGCAGTAAAAAAAGCTAGCTCTGTTCTTTTTGTATGAGAGATTTAATTAAGATTATTGTGGTTCAGTCTTCCCTGGCAGAGAAGTCTGATATTGGGAATTAATAATCTGGAGCTTATGTCCATTACTAAAACTGAAGAATCTTTTTGGAAGTTATATGGCAGGGTGCAAATTCGTCTGGAAAATAAGATGTCAGGCCGTAGGTAGTGAAAGGATACTGTGGAATGATGTGTCCAAATATACTATCAGCTGAGACTTCAGGCAATCCTCAAGTAATTCTGAGAAATTCTGGTAGCACTTTCGTGAACTATTATTTTTCCTCCAGTAGCACTTTTCTAAATCCATTTCAGCTTCCAAGTTGCATTGAGAAATGTGATACATTCTGAAAGTGAGAGATCACCTGATCTGTTTCCTAAGTACTGCGGAACTTCTAAGGAATCTCTTTTTATTTCTCAGGACCTGGATACTTCAGAAGAGAAGAAAAATATGGTGTTAGCAGCACCAGGACCTACAGCTGCAAAAAATGTTGTGGAATATGCCAGTTCTTCACCAGCTCCCAAAAGAGCCCGGGAGGATAACAGCCTCGTGCCTCTTATCATTCCTGTGTCTGTGCCAGTGAGAAAAATTGACTTGCCAAGCCTTGGGAAGGAGAAATCTGAGGAAGGAAAGCTCCAGAGAGGCCAAACAAACGATCGAGCTCCGAGCGAGCGCAAACCTTCTGTGATAGTCACGCGGAGGCGATCCAACCGGAACGCTAACGTGGAAACCTCAAACCAGGTAAGGGTAGACTTGAGAAACCAAAGATGAGCCAAATTTTTTAGGTTGCATTACGTAGTTTTTATCCATAAGCTTTTATATTAAAGTAGCTTGATCTCAAGACTTGAACTTGGAATGGATGTCGTTTTGGACTGGGGAATTTTTTCATCATAATATTGCCATGTATTTGGGCATCAGTGGCTTTTCATGCCCTACAGCTCATGCTAGCAGAGCCAAGCCATGTCCTACTACTAAGCAGTGAATAAAACCAGACGGTCAGTAACATTAGGATAAATTTTTGAGTAAAGATTTTTTTCTTTACACATACATTGATAATAATAAATTATAAGTAGTGTGAATCTCCCTGGAGATGAATAGTATCCAAAGTGAAGATTTATTTGAATGGAATTCCGCTATGTCCTCTTTTAAAGTTACCATGAGGTCATTATCTTTCCAACCAAAGGTTGGGCCAGATGTGTGTGGTTGTTGTGAAATATAACTTCATAAGCACTCAGAGCTAATGTTGCTACCTGGTAGTTCCTGTGTTCATTCCATTCCCCAT
>NW_008605060.1:10172-22513 GCF_000691845.1 Merops nubicus | reverse complement strand
TCCCTTGGTGCTAATTTTTGAGACACTTTTCAACTGCCGTATCCGAATTTTGACCTGCTGTGAGAGAATGTTGCTATCTCACTGAAGTTCTTCAAATGACCTGAGGTTTTACAATGAAGTTAAGTCTTTTGTGGATTTTTTTTTCTCTAATAGCATGAAGATGCTGTTCCAAAGGATGAAACTGAGGGCTTTGCCCGGAAACCAAAGCAGCGGCCAAGACCTGAGCCACTCTTCATACCACCAAAAGCTGGCACCTTTATTGCACCACCTGTTTATTCTAACATTACTCCATATCAGAGCCACTTACGGTCACCTGTCCGTCTGGCAGATCATCCTTCAGATAGGAACTTTGAGCTACCTCCTTACACTCCTCCACCAATTCTTAGTCCAGTGAGAGAAGGATCTGGGCTATATTTTAATGCTATCCTCTCTTCAAGTGGTCACTCAGTTCCACCTCCAATGACTCCTAAAAGTGCTCACAGAACTCTACTTAGATCAAGTAAGTTCTATTCTATCCTTCCTTTCTTGGCTAATTTATGATTAGGAACTGTGGAGTAATAGGAGGAATATTGTCACTTCAGGAGGTGTGGTTATGTAGAACTGGGACTTCTTCATGCTAGTCTGGGGAGCTTGGCAGGAGGAAATCCAGTATTGCTTCCATGTGGGCATGCACATTAAGATGGATTTACAAGTAATCTGTAACACCCCCTACTGACGTTCTTAGGAATGGAAGAGTCAGGTCCTCTATAATTACTGTCCTGAGGGGACACTCAATAGTTATTACTAAAATGTAGATGGTGACTGGAAGGTAGGTTCTTAGTCATCTTAAACTTCTTCAGCATATGATACCTTTTTTGATTTTAGATTTATAAACTGTGAGAAAAATATATCTCAAATGTGCAGATGAGCTGTCTGAGCAGTTCTTTCTTTTCCTTGCAGATAGCTCAGAAGTTACCCCTCCTGTCCTTACGGTGGTGGGGGAAGCCACCCCAGTCAGCATCGAACCGTAAGTACCCAGTGGATTCTTAGGCTGGGAGTAAATGTGCTTCCTTTCTTCTTCCTAAACCTTCAAGCTACTCCTCATACAGTTGATGTATCTCTTAAAAACACTAAAACCATTCCTACTGGTGACTTAGAGTACAAATTGTCTCTATTAAAAATTACTCCATTTGAGAAATAATGTGGTGCGTTTTTGTTTTGGCAAACGCACCTTGTAATTCAGGTGATGTTAACTGCTTTCTGCTACTGCTCATCTGTCTCTGGGCTGAAGTACTGTAGCTTAGCTGAATCTGTCCTGTTTTTGCTGTGTACAAACTGTATGCTGTACGTTGTTTTAGAGTGGGTGAATAACACTCCTTTAGAGGAAAGCCAAAATGTAGTACAGAAAGCTGTAGTTAGCTCTCACATGGGCAGCTCAGGTTGCAGGTTGTCCATGTGGTGTGTAATACCTGCAGTGCAACTGTGAGCACAGCTCTGCTCCTGCTGGGCTAGCTCAGTCTGAAAGCACTACAGTCAGTTCTGTGCAGTGTGTGTGGCTAGTTAACCTCACTAGTCTTTTTAGCTGGCTGCACAGTGGCAAAGCTCAGACGTTCATGGACCCAGCAGCACCAGGGAACACAGTTTGGAGACACTGAAGCTGGAGTTACAAGCTTGGGCTTGGTGCCAGTCCTGCAGAGTAGCAAATGTCTGTGCACAACCCTTGCAGACCCCCTGGGAGTGTTACCAGCTCAAGTTCAGTGCTGTAGAACCTACAGCAAGGTAGTTCTAATTCATTATTACACCTAGGTTAATGAACTCTTGTGAAATCTAAACATGGAGATGCAAAGCATGGAAATCCATGTAGCATTTTCTTCCAAAGTGGATTATATTTGAAATATAGACTGGAGCATTTGCTGTTGTGGGCTGTTAGTTTGTTGGTTGGGTATTTCCCCTTGCCCTTTTTCCATTCTGTGTTCTTGTTTGAAGCAGAGTTCTCTGTCCTTTGGGCAGCAGGCTGTCCTGAGCAAATGTTGCAGTTGTGAGTGAACCCAGATTATTCTTGTCACGTGCAAATCCCTTCCAGGCTGAGCCACTTGTGGAAATAAGCACCATGGTAATCCAGGGGAACCTCTTCTTGAACAGATTTTTTTTTTTTGTTTCTGCCAAGATCTTGATCCTTGACCTCTCTCTGGTGCAATTGCCTTTGCCTGTTGTGTCTGTAGGTTTATATTGCTGAAGTTAATGGCATAAAGTTAGCTGCAATTTTAGTTGTGTGTGAAACTTTTCAAATTTTTTTCTGGAAATTGCAAACCATAGTAACTTAGTGATGCAGGTTCATTTCCTGTTGCCAAGAAGGAGTTATGTGCAAAGAAATGTCTTGCTATCATCTTAAGTCCTACTGAACAGGTGGTTATGCAGGTAAATAACTAACTTTTAACCAAGATAAATTCACAACATGTTTTTGAAGTAATCTGTTTGCTGCTCTAAATCTAATTTGTGCAGCACTGTTGTGGTCAGTTACATAGACATATCTTATATGAAGGAGATATGGCAGGAAGTAGCTTTTAAAATTAAAAGGCTGTTTAATTTGGTTTGTGGTCTGGACTCTGCCAGAAGTTGGCTGTAACTGGTGATTGCACGATACTGTGTACTTAATTGCATGTGCTTTTGCCAGACCTTCTGCTAATGCTCCTCAAAAGGTCATTTCATTGCAGAGATTTGGAATAGGAAATGTGACAATGAAGCTTAATTCTTCTATTTGTAAAGTAGCACGATAGGCAGCTGGTGTCACAGATCTCTGTGTCCTGCTGGTTTTGCAGTTCAGTTCCTGTAGAGTCTTGAAGTCACCCTCAGCTAGTCAGCCTTAAGTGTAGCTGTGGTGCATCAGCTGTGAATTTGCCTTCCCAATTCACAGTCTCAATTCTCAATGTGACCACACTCAGCTGGCTACCAGGGTATCCCAGGAGCAGCATTGGTGCTTACAGGCAAGAATTTTGGCCATGCTGAAATCTAGACTTCATCAGTAAAGGAATTAGGGGATAACAGAGCTTGAATGGTCCTCCAGTGGTCATCTGGTTCAAGTCCCGTCTCAGAACAGGCCAAATCAGATCAGGTTACTCAGGTCAACTCTTGCAATAGAAATCCAGTTTTATTTGGGCATAGCAGGTACAAGGTCTAATTCTTAAGCATTTCTAGCCCAGGGATGCCATATTCTAAGTTTAGTTTCAAGATAAAAATTAACTTCTGACAGCCTTCCAAGCAGGCCTACATTCTTTCCCTCCAGCATTTCCAATTGCTTCTCTCCCTCTCCCAGGTGAGGCCAGAGGGGTCTGTGTCTTGGGACACACCATCTCCCAAATTTCCCAGTGTGGTAACAGCCCTTTTCTCTGTTTCCAGTTGGCAGCAAAGTGTTGGTTTCCAGCAGTCAGCCCTTCGAGGGTGGATCCTAAACCATAACCCTCCCCTCCCCTGTGCAACTTCGTGCCAGAGCAAGGAGTGAGACGAGTCACAGTGAGCAGAAGGCTCCACATGCACATCACTCTGCAGTCCAGCACACTGTGCTGAAAGCACTTGCCAGGGTGTTTGTTTTCCTTTGGTTTTTAGCCAGGTCTTCTCAGTCCTGTGTGAAATCTCTTGCTTTTTATTTTTGGTCTACTTCGTGCTATTTCTGTCCAAGATAATCCAGACAAGTGCAGGGAGAAGGGAAAGCTATATAGCATTGTAGTTTTAATAGACTTCTGTACCTGTAAACCACTCAGAACCAAACTTTGATGTTTTCTTGTGATTCTTCGTTGTCCATGCAGGTTCCACTTTTGGTGTGTGCTTGAAATTGAATTAGTTTTGAGAAGCAGGTCCTGAAACAGTTGCCATGAGCATCAGAGCTGGGGCATTTTCAACAGCTTTAGCACTCTGGTGTGAGATGTGTAACGTTCCTGTCACTTTGCCTTCAGCTGGTATTGGAGAGTATGTTTTGGGGAAAATGACAGGTAGCATATGGCAGCCTGTCTAAAACTTTCCTGCTACATCTGTCGTGCTGGATGTCACCTTGTTGTCACCTACTGGAGGGAGGTTAGTGTCAGGCTGCACATCTAGCAGATTCTGCTTGTCCAAGGAGGAATCCCACCCTCCACTGACATCGGGCTGCTGCTCAATGGGTGGATGAAGTCACACTGAGTGTGTAGGGTGGTCATCTTCTGCATCTCTTGGCTTAAATGCACAGGAATTGTAAACCATTCCCCTCAAGCGTGAGGAATTAGATCTGGATCTGCTATAAATGCAAAAATAAATAGTTTGTACAATTTCTTTTCATGTGTGTTAAAAATAATTTGTTTGCAATGCAGCCTTTTCCAGCTCATGGTGTCTCATGAGGCAGATGCTTACTGACAATACCGAAGTGACAGGTTTTAGGCAGAAAAAAAGGGAATTAAGGTGTTTCCCTCCTCCCATAACAGAAAATGGTACCTTCTTCCTTCCCTCTGATACCACTGTCTTCTAGGACTTCAAAACACCCTATCAGAACACTTGCTAGTATCTCTGTGGGTTTATGTATGGGTCATATATCTTGTTTCAAGGCCTCCCCACACCTCTTCCAGACTCTTGCTTTCATAATTGACATGGGTATGTCATTTTGGAGCAGCAGAGAATCAGAAAAGTCAGAGAATCAGTCTGACATTTCTCAGGTGTTTGTCACTATTTCTTATTGTACTAGATAACTTTTTCTCTGGTACTTATGTTTCCCTTCATGCTGGGGGGGAACTATGCCAAGACTTGAGAATTATAGCAAGCTTTGCCCTGGGCAGAGGGTTTTACCTGTGTGCTAATGAAGCAACTCCATAATTTAATCATCTTGTGGGTGCTGCCTGATATACTCTATCTGCCTCTGTGCTCAGCACTGGTGAGGCCATACCTCAATACTGTGTTCAGTTTTGGGCCCCTCACTAGAAGAAATACATGAGATACTGGAGCAGAGTCAGAGAAGGGCAACTAAGCTGGTGAAGGGTCTAGAGAACAAGTCTTAGGAGGAGCAACTGAGGGAACTGGGGTTATTTGGTCTGAAGAAAAGGAGGCTGAAGGGAGAACTTCTTGCTCTCTACAACTACCTGAAAGGAGGTTGTAGTGAGGTGGGTGCTGGTCTTCTATCACAAGTAACAAGCGATAAGACAAGAGGAAACTGCCTCAAGTTGCACGAGGGGAGGTTTATGTTGGATATTAGGAAAAATTTCTTCGCTGAAAAGGTCGTTAAGCCCTGGAACAGGCTGCCCAGGGCAGTGATTGAATGACTGTCCCTGCACATGTTTAAAAGTGTTGTAGATGTGGTGCTTGGGGACAGGGTTTAGCAGTGGACTTAGTAGAGTTAGGTTAATGGTTGGACTTGACCCTGAAAGTCTTTTCCAACCTAAACAATTCTATGTTTCTATGGAAAAAAAAGAGCTTATATTTCAGGAGCTATTGGTACGGTGCTAGTGACATCTGAAAGAGGAACCTTCTTGCATTAAGCATAGCTATCTTATTTCAGAATAGGAGTTTTTCCATTATATTGTACATGGTCTGAGCAGCAGCTGTTCTCAGATATCTTGGTTTCCTGAAGGGTTTTCTTGCTAGCTTAGCTTGGACATTTTTGCTCTCTCTTCTGGATCTCTGAATTGCATGCATAGTTGCTATATTACTTAGAAAGTTGTCCTTGCACTTGTTTTACACTGCATTTGTGTAGCCACTGCTGTCTCTCTGCATATTTTGCCACTGGGTAAGAGATGTAGAGCAATGATGAAGCTCATCCTTGCTCTCACCACTTGCTGTGCTATTGGTGCAGACCTCCAAGTCTGGTGGAGCAGACTTTCCATGGTGGCTCTTACCTACCTCTGTGCACAAAATCATGTTTGCTAGTACAGAGTAGAATCTCTGTGGATGGTCACTTACCTTACAGCAAATGTAGTGCTCTGTGGATTGCATGTTGTGAAAAAACATCCACTAATTCAGAATCTAGAACTGTGAGATCATTGCTAAAAGAATGGGCTTTGGTTTTGATATAGAATGAAAAATCAGCTTTCCTTGGTTTATATTTTTGGTTTCAATTACTAGATATAGTTTCTAGAAGATTCCTGGTTGGTGTCAAGATCGTAAAGGACCAAACTTTAAGACAGGTTCTGCTCTGAGTGGGGATTTGGGACAGATAGCATCATTTAGGTTAAAAAGGACTTCTGGGGACTATGATTCTGTAGATGTGGCTGGCAAAATGTTAATACAGGTGCACTGGTCTTATGCATGAGCAGCAAGTCCATGGGACAGCCTCTTAAAAGTGATCATTATTGAACACTAATGATGGTTCTTTGAGCACTTATTACAGGATCCTAATTGAAATACAGTTTCAACCATTGTTGATAAGACAATGAAAAATGGTAATGGATATAAAGCCTCTCACCTTTTGAATCATACTTATAAATGTAACCTACAGCACCTGAAAGCTGCCTACTGTGTTTCAGGTTCTTTGTAATTATGCTTCTAGCAGAGATGGGGACTTTCTGAGTATTGTAAATGGGGCCTGACCATTAACTTTTTACCTTTTCTGCAGGCGAATCAATGTAGGAACTCGTTTTCAGGCAGAAATCCCATCACTCCAAGACAGATCTCTGGCAGCAGCTGATGAACATAAAGCAGAGCTGGTGTGGCAGCCATGGGGGGACCTGGAAACCAACAAAGTCACCCAAAAGAATGGTAAGAATGTGGAAGGCTGGTAAATAGGACTGAATTGTCACCATTGTAGGGGAAACCACGTATCTACTGTAGGTGTAACTTAAAATTTCTTAGAGCTGCCAGTCAAATGACACCTTTGACTGATGTTGAAAACAGTCTTAGGTGTAGAATGTACCAGGTTACGTGTGATGGAGGAGAGATTGATGAGAATAGTTTTGTAACTGAGGAAAAAATGGGACCGTTTGTTGCTGGTCAGGCAAAGAGCAGCCTTTTGCTCAGGGAAGCTTCCTTGCCTTTGTCAACATTTGAACACCACATGTACTTCTGTATTTTCAAGGACTGCTCTAGGCACAATAGTATTTTGGAAAAAACAGAGTTGTAGACGGAAGTCAGGGTGAGGAAGTGGGAGCTGTGGCAGCTAGTAGCAGACTTGGGGAGCTGTCTGTTGTTGATGCACATGGGTTGTGGGATGGATAAATTCTGAAGGGGAGAGGAAGTGGGCAGGCTTGTAAGAAATCTTTCTGATGAGAGAGAAAAAAAGGGTATTGTGAAATAGAAATTCATAATATAAGGGGGGATTCAGGAAGTCTCCTCCCTCCTATAGTATTCCCAGCTCCCTTCACCTCAGAGATTTACAAGAAGCTCTGTGTGTAAATAGAGCTGCCTGCAGAGTGATGCTGCTTGACCTCATTGATCTAAGCAGTTCTTGTGTCTGAATTTGGCTCCAGATAAATTTGCAAGGACATTCAACAGCTCTGAGAATTTTACTTTGTTACGTCTAGCCCTACTTGGAAAGAGCTGATTAATGATGTGTACTGTAGTAAGCTGCATTTTAATCTTCTTATCTGAATTTGTTTGGTATCTCTGTGGAAACAGTGGAAAACCTGCTAGCTGCTGCCTGTTCAAGCATTTTTCCTGGGGCTGGAACCAACCAGGAGCTGGCGCTGCATTTCTTACATGAAGCAAAGGGAAGCATACTGGTGAGCCTTCCCAGCTTTTCACCTTCATGTGGTCAAAGATGTTAATGAAGGCTGGGTAGCCTGTCATTCCTGAGAGGAGAGCCTGGAAAACTCCTTCCTGTGCATCTGGCTCTCACTGTTTAGTGTCCCTTGGACGCCCCTAACGTGGGTTGTGCTGGATGTACAGTGCCGTGTTCACTTACTGTGTGGTCTGTTTCCAACTTCCAAGGGTTGGGATTTTTAGCAGACAGACAGGCAGTCTGCCAGTGTTGTAAGGTATGATACACTTTCATCAATGCCCCTTGCCCTGGGAGGTGATATCAAAGAACAGAGCATAGCCTATGGCACTGGGTTGTCATCCTTTTATAGTTCTGTGATTGATTTAACTTGGCATAAATCAGCCCTGTGATCAGGGGTATCCCTTTGCCTGGCTCCTTCTTCCCTGTCCCCTGCAGAGCACCAGCACTGACACGTGTGAGACCTGTATTGAGAAGAGAGAAAACAAAAAGTAATTTTTGTGTGTACACGTTCAGTTTCTGCTGGATAAGTTCCCAGCACCAGCCCACCATTGTGGATGTTGCTGCAATAGGGAGGAGCTGGGCTGCCCCTAGCAACAGGAGCTCACCATTAAGGTGGTTTAAAATGCTAATGGAAGCATGACTCCATTCTCTCTCCTTCCTGCTAACTCTGAAAGCAGTTCTAGTTTAAATGCAAAGTAAAAACCAGCTTTAGAGGTTTTTTTCTTTGTGTGGAATCTTTCAGTCACCTGACTGCTCTGTTTGATTTTGAACTATTGCTTAGTTCAGTGAGATGAGGTCACAATGACTTGGATGTTTAAGGCAGAAATATTTAGGGCATCAGTTTTGGATGTGAATATGTAACTCAGGCCTTCAGGAAATGAGGGGCGACTGCTGCATGGTCTCTGTCTATGGAATTAACTCTCTCCTGATACTGTGGTGGTGGTTGTGTTGGAAGGTGTCAATTCACAGAGACATGAGGAGGTGCCAAGCTTACCACTTGCTGTGGTACCCAGGACTCAGTGGAGAGTGAGTCCTGTGTACCACAAATGTACCAACTCTTTAAACTTGTCCCAAATGTAAAACTGTGCTCTGGTTCTTTCCAGTTAACTTGCCAGAAAGGAGAGAATTAACAATTGCCTAATCTTGATTTTAAATACTCCAAATAGTAAATTAACTCTTTTGTTTGTGTTTATCTCTAGGGAGCTTTGAGCAAACTGCTCCTGAAGAGGCCAGTACGATCCCCTGCTCACCCTCTGGCAGATTATCACTACACAGGTTTGTCAACCAGAATAACTCTGTGCTGCCTGTCTATCACAAAGGAATTTTTCTGTCCTTTTCTGCTCTTTTGGGGAACTCTATAACATTGTGATAAGACAAAAAGACCATTCTTCTCTCTGGTAAAACAAGTGATGGCCTGCCAGGAATTTTGTTTGTGAAAATAATGACAGTTCTAACGTAAGAAACACTGCACCTCTTGGAACATGTGCATGCATGTATTTGCAAACGTGTGTGTTCCAGTTTCCTTTATGGGGAAAAGTGACATTGATCCCTTATGCTGAGCCACAGGGGATGCAGAAAGGTAGCTAGTGGGTACAAGAGAGGCTGTGGTAAGCTCAGAACCACAGCCTCTCTGGCGTTAATTCCCTGGGTGAAGTTAAGAAGGGGTTTTGTGGGAAGATTTTTCAAGCTAGTTGAAGAAAGCTCAGCAAATTATTGATGCCTGTCACTGTTTCTGCAAAATTTAAATGCTGTAAATTGCCTTTGTAGGCTTGTACCTAATTAGAAAATAGTCAGCTGTGTGACACTAGCTTCAGAGATCTAGAGTGACCTTAGCCACCTGAAAGACCTGATGTGAAGTGGTAGAGAGACAGCTCATAGCAGGCACCACAAAGCACAGAAATGACATTTCTTCATTATTACACACTCCCACTGTAATGGTTGGGAAATATTATTTGAGTAATAGCTATAAGGCAGGAGGAGATCCCACAATATGTTTATTATTGGAGGCAAGGGTTCTAGGATATTGGATATGTAATAAATCTTCAAGTACAGTGGATTTCTGCTGAAATAAAGTCTCCTGGTCCACCACTTCCCTTGCATAAAATCTAATGAGTGGGCCACCGCCAAGTGTGGCAATTCACCTTGCTGTTTGGGTGGAAAACATCTTTATCTAATTGACTGGTTTCTGCAACTGAGCTAACTGAGGTGATGAGAGGAGGGCTGAAGTGGAGCAGTCTGCTGGATTAGGTGTGATGAGAGACTGCACCCTTGCTCATGTGAAGAAAAAGTACATAGAAGAGTAAACGTGTGAAATTGTAAGGGCTTACATTAAAACTTTTTATTCCTATAGGATCAGACAAGTGGAAAGTTGCTGAAAAAAAACTTTTCAACAAAGGCATTGCAATCTACAAGAAAGACTTTTTCTTGGTCCAAAAGCTTGTAAGTGGATTTATTTTTTTAATGACAGAAATGATACATTCTTACACATTTGAGCATTTGATACAGGGAGTTCAATCCCCTTTTTTCTGAAAGCTCAGTATTAAGCATTAACACCTGCACTCAAAAAATCTCACTAGAAAAGCTAGAGCAATAGTGTTTGGTTTGCTGCTGTTGTTTCCTTAACCCTTGTACTTAACTGCATCACTACCATTAGTCCACACTGCAGATATCACTTCTACAGGGTGTATTTATAGAGTGCTGGTAATGTTCCAGTGCAGCTTAAATGGCTTGCCTATAAAACTAAATAGAAACACATCCTTGCTCCTGATGAAAAGGACCAAAGAAGGGTATGTGAACGATGCATCCTTTAGCATCTCTCCAGTTTTCTGTGACAATGGTAATAAAAATGATCACTCCCATCTGTTTTCAGGAGATGCAACACTTCGGGGGGGGGGAATCGCTGAAGGAGGGTGTGAAACCAGGAGCTGCATGTTGTATTTACTGAATAAATTCCCAAAAGGCATTTAAGTTGCAAAAGATGAGCAGTTGAGGCTATATTCCAAAACTTCCAGAAAAATCACTGATAGAGAATATTGTAGGTGGTCACTGGTCTGCACTGATAATTACCTACCACCAAATGTGTGTGAAGTGCATGTGGCCAAAATGGGAAAGGGCTGCAAACCTTCCTTGCCATTTTTGGATCGGTATTCTGGTCTGGTCTCCTCTGCAGTGCTGCTGGAAAATAAAGCTCCCCCATAAAACTGAAAGGCTGCTCTCAAGCCTGACAGCTTGATGGGATTATTTCAGAGGCCAAGAGGTGCATTAAGCCCACGAAGTGCCAGGTTCTGTCACCTTTACATTGACCAGCTCTTCTCTGGAAAGTTGGACCTGTAGTTCCCAGTCAGTAGCAGTGGCAGCAGGGGGTGGGCTGTGGGTCTGGGCATGCAGGTGAATATGCCATGGAAAAGAAGCTTTAACAGCAGTTGTGGTGGAATGGAGACTACTGAGGAAACAAAAATACCAAGTGTATTTATTGCGCCGAGTAATTATTTATAAGCCTTCTTAAAATCATGTGATCCATTGGACCTCTGTGTTTTCTAAACACCAGATAAAAACCAAAACAGTGGCTCAGTGTGTGGAATTCTACTACACGTACAAGAAACAGGTGAAAATTGGTCGGAATGGGACCTTAATCTTTGGGGATATTGATGTTGCTAACGAAAGGTCTATGAAAGATGAAGCTGAAGTTGACATCAAGGTAATTTCCTAAATTTTCTCACCTCTTTTGTGTGAATTCTGTGGTGTGAATTCTGATTTTGTGTGTTGTCTCGTTTGCTGCTAAAATCAAAAGCAGAAACAGTCTGATCAGTGTGGAGGAGTCCTGACTCGCAAACTTGTGTCCTGTGTCACATGACAGTTACTACAGACACCAAAATTAACAGTTCCTTTATCTCTTGGTGAAGAGTTCCCATAGGTTTGCACGTGTTCTTCCTCCCAGAAGGGACATTTACAGTGAAGATCAGGGGCATGAGGAGGAGGAGGAGGAAGAAGAGGAGGAAGAGGAATGGTTGGATAACAGAAAGAAGAGCACAGTTCCTGTCAAAGATGAACAAACACTACAAGATGGTGTAGCAGTAAGTGCTGCATTGTGCATGTTGTGCTTTCTATGCCACCTTCACTCTGCAACTAGTTTAGGAAATACCACGTGGCCAGTTCCAAATGTAAAAACTTGCCACCTCTAATCTCTCCTAGAGCGAGAAACTGGGCTAAGTAGCTTAGAGCATTACTAGCAACCAGACTGTTGCTGTGGTGGGAGAAGTGGAGTGGGCAAGGGGAAGAAAAACAAAACAAACAATATAATCCTTTGTGGCTGGTGCACACATGGGACCATGATGAAAAATGTCCCGAAAATATCCCGAAGGCTTTCTTGTGGAAGAGATGAAGCACAGGAGCTCAGCTATTGTTTTCCTTCTTGATGGTGGCTTTAAGTTTCACTCTGCCTTAACTGTTCCCTCTCTCCAAAGGCCAGCGATGCTGATATGAGGAGCCAAGAGGCCACTGTCCCAGGCAGAGCTGGGAGGAAGCCAAGGGAGGCAGCAGGGAAGCCTCGAAAGCCTGTTACTAGTCCAGTGCAGAGGAGGAGGCGGAAACAGAAGATAAAATCAGATGCTACCAGTAAAACTCAGAACACAGAAAACACATTTCCATGTATAAAATGTGGCAGGTAAGAGCAGTTCTGCTTCCAGCAATAGGC
>NW_008605060.1:2966-10141 GCF_000691845.1 Merops nubicus | reverse complement strand
CAGCAGGAATCTCCTATGGAGCTTATTTTCAAACAAGCTTTCCTTCTGTCTGTTTAAGCCAGAGATACCAGTGATAAGTTTTGTGACCATGGTGGGTTATGACTTCCTACTCCACTAATACAGATCAGGAATTTTTATAGATACTGATATTAAAGTACTACCATTGGGATAATGACCTGCGGCTTAGTGTTTTACCACTGATGGAATGAGATGCCACCTTTATTTCCTCTGTGTGCAGTACTTGGTGTAAAGCTGCCCTTTGAAACAGCTGCTGTATTGCCCCTCTGTAATGCCTACGTCTCTGTAACGAATAATTTCTATACATTTGCTACATCACCTATTAAGAACATGATATAGACTTATGAACAGTGGTGTAGCAACACAAGACACTACCATAGTTTCAGCAGCAGATATTGGGCACTGGGTGCACAGTTCATCTGGTTCCTCTTGTGAGCAGCCAGGAAGTTAGGACTTGCTCCTGGCTGCTGACAGAGGAGTAGCGGGCAAAGATACAAAGCCTGAGGAGTAGCACTTCAGCCTTGTTCACCTCCATGGTTTTGGTGTATTTCTGCAGCAGAGGGGGAATGGCTAAAACCCAGGGCCCTGCTTTGTTAAGCAGCATGGGCGAATTTCAGAGACTGGCACTGCCCCTCTGGATTTAGAAAATTTAAGAACTGAATGAGAAATAAGAGGAAATAGCCATATTAAGAAATGGAGGGAGTGTTCTGAGGGTGCTCAGGCTCTCCTGGTAGCAGTCCAGGCACCTAGTGCTGGCACACGCCGCGGCAGGAGCGGCGCTTGCTGTAGCTGCTCTATTGCAATGCCAGCAGGAGTTCCTGCGCTCCCAGACTTGAGGCTGGAGCAGCAGAAGCTCTTCTGGAGGATGAAGGGAGGAGGCTGCGGGAGAGACCAGCGCTAACGTCGCTGTGTGGTTCCTCAGGGTGTTCTCCAAGGTGAAGAGCCGCAGCGCGCACATGAAGAGCCACGCGGAGCAGGAGAAGAAGGCGGCCGCCTTGAGGCAGCAGGAGAAGGAGGCGGCGGCAGCAGCAGCCCGCAGCCAGGCCCAGCAGGAGGAGAGCTGTGAGAGTGGGAGAAGCAGCAGCAGTGGAAGCAGCACAGCGAGCTCGGATGAAGATGGAGAGATATAGCAGCAGACCAGAGGTGGAGGGAGTAACGAGGCTGGACCCAACCTCCCTTTTGGTGGTCTTGCTTTTTTTGCTTGCACTTTTCTTACCTGAACCATCAGGTCTCAGTTTCAGTGCTGCCATTTCCTCATGCCACATGTTCCACTTCACCTTGCCAGTACTGACCAAGCCGGAATGGTGGATGAAAAGATTTGTTTCAACTTGAGTTATGTAAAAAAAAGGAAAAGAAAACAATATTTCTATTCTATTTATAATGATGCCTGAGGTACATAAAAGAACAGTGTCACCTGCAGTGGAAGTAAGTTCTCTCTCAGGTCAGTCAGACCTTTCTTTTTGTGCTTGTCAGGAATCACGATAACACAACTCTTGGATATAAAGTTTCCAGACAGGAGCAAGAAAATGATGCTCTGCTCTGAGCTGAGTGTATCCAGTTACTGTGACACTGGTGATTTCTAGATGTTTCCTTTCTCACCAGGTTCTCCCTGTTACACTTTCTTGCCTTTCTCTCTGAGCATTTATTCAGGCAGCCAACAAGTTTTGTGGAAAGATGGTGCACACTTTTGGCCTCTGCTTCACAGAAAGGGAAAGTGGCATGAGCGAGACATTCTTCTTCCTTTTGAGAGGAAGTTTGATTTTTCAAAAGGAAGCCTGAGGTGGTTTCTTTTATGCCATTAAAAAATAGAGCAATGGATATAAAAACACTTCTGTGGCATTAGAGTAGCCTTGTGGGTTGTCTTATCTTGGAAAACAAAATAGTTTGCCTTTGATTAACTTAATGGAAAGTAGTCTGAACTTCACAAGTGCAATTTGAAGTGAAAACTGCTGGTTTTGACTTTGCATAAATGGGAGCAAGTTTGTTTAGTGAAAATGAACCAAGACCACCTCATGCATGGATTCTGTGCACCTCAGAGATGGGAGGAATGGACTCTCATCTCCAGCAGTGAACCCTCTGTGAATGGCTTTTACCTCTCACATCCATTTCTTCCTTGTGGCAGCCCTCGTTTATTCCTTGAACTTGCCATCATGAAGACGTGCATGGTGGGGCCCTGATTCCCACACGCTTCCATCAGGCAGTGTGTACGTGCAGGAGAAGCTCCTCCCCCACGTGCCCCCGGGTGGCTGCCCAGTGCTGCTGCTGGGTTGTCCTGCTCAGAGGCTGGCTCTGCCTTCAGGGCCAGCACAGCCTCCTAGCCCAAAGCGTCTCGCCACCGGCAGCCTGCTGGTGAGAGAGCCAAGAAGTGTTCCAGGTGACACTGACGTTGGCTTTGCACAGACCGTTGTGTGCGTCCTCATAGCCCTCCCGTGTCACTGCTGGGTAGAGGCAGAGGATCAGCTCCTTGTGCTCCTCAGCCCCGTGGCTGCCCTGGCTGCCCTGGCCCTCCTGTGGCCAGTGCTCAGATGCAGCGCTGGCCCCCAGCTCCCGGGGTGCTGCCACAGTGCTGGTCACATGGGTGCTGCTCCAGGGTGCAGTCCTGAAGGAGCCCATCGTCCTGTGTCCCCAAGCAGGGATCCTGAGGCAGTTGCTGTACGTCAACCGCAGAGTGGCTCATTTTTTTTTTTTAAGATCTTGACCCTTCAAGCTGCCAGATGAATTTGGGTTAGGATGGGAAGTGGCTCTAACTGCAGTGTGCCATCTGGTGACTGTTTCCTGCCCCATGGTGTCATCCAACCACGATTGCTTCACACTCCAAGGCTGGGTGGCTGTGTATTGTACCACGTTTGCTCTGACATATGTATGCCTTTGGATAAATTCCTTTTTCTTAATAGCAGACACAGTTACTACTCTTACAAAACAAGCAGGAGTATCATTAAGGACTGCACTTTTTTCAGTGTTGACACTTTTGCCTTTAAATGTTTCCTGCCAAGGTTGTATTTTTCACTCCTAACAAAATTAGGTTTCCTTTTGGCACTCAGATGACTGTTCAGTGTCCCTGCATGCATGGGTCTTGTTGACTAACCAGTCTGTGGGAGCAGATAGCATGTCACGAGCTGTTAAAGTCATTCAAAGCCTGCAAAGAATGAAAATCTACTAATTTTTAAAAAGAAGCTTAAGCAAATCAGTCTTCCTGTTGAGTTTCAATGCTGATTGTTTTTCCTTTTGTCAATTGGAGAAAATGCTTGTCTACCATTATCCTAGGGCCCTTGGAGAGAACAGCTTTAGCATCCCGTGCCAGGACGGACAGTAGGTGAAGCTGCTGGACCTCAGGGTCCACTTGCAGTGCTGGGATTAACTCCAGTCAAAAACAATGATGCAACTAAAGTTCTGAAATCTGTTTCTGTAAAGTTGCCAGTAATTTCCAGATCTTGAGAACTGCAGGGCAACAGTTCAGAAACAAGCAGGGCTTGTGAGTATATCTAAAAAGGGTTTAAAGTAATGTAGATACATTCATTACAGCAGCATTTGCCAGGAATGTCAGTGTCATAGCAGCAGAACCATGTACAGTTACTTAGCAGACACTGGGGAAGCCTAGAAACACCTAACAAAGGAATGGAGATGGAACAAGCTCACATTGGGAAACATGGCAAAAATGATTATTTTTTTTTGTTTGTTTAGATTGGAGAGGAGATCCGATTAAACTTGAGAACTAAGATAAGATTCATCAAACTGTCTTAGGAAAGAGACACTCATTTTCTCTGGGAAGGCAAATCCGTAGCGAGGTTTGTGCTGAAATGTACTGTTCTCCTTATGGGCAGAAAATTGGGTCATTTCTCTGCCTTTTAGTCTTCTGCTGTGTCTCACCTGCATTCACTCTGCTGCATGTGTCTGGAACTGTGCCTGGGTGATAATGAGCAAACATTTAGTCGTGGTCCTCAGGAGTTTTCAAGCTTGAAGTGGTTGTAGATATGGTGTAGCAAACTATGGTGACAAACAACTGAGATGGAACAAAGTACAGTGAGGGAGCAAATCATGCTTTAAGTTCCAATTTAATCTTCTTTCAGATACAATGATGCTTGACTGCAAGCAGTGTTATAGTCTTCTGAAGACCACATCTTTCACTGATTCTCCCTGTTTTAGGAAACTGATGTAAGAGTATTTTTCCTCTCATCAAGGATAAGCAATTGAGGTGCTGATAAGAACAAATACAAGATTTTCTTTAACTGCACAAATATGGAGTGTGTATTACACACTGAATCCAACACTGGTTGTTTCTGTCCCACCTTGCTGCAGTAGAAATAGAGGAGAACAGGAAGACTGGATACAGTGAGGTCTGTCACTGGAAGAAAATCAGAAAAGGGCTTTTTCTTGAGGATAAACCTCTAAGAGCTGTGGTCATGGCTGACCCAAATCAGGTAACTGTTCTAAGTAAAGGGCATCAAATGGAAGTGTTTCTGAGCATGTTTACATATTGCTAGTAGCCACCAGAAGACCTCTTTTCTGTCATGCCAATAAGTAAAAATGCTTTTCTGAGTGTCTTGTTTAAAAACAAACAAGCAAAACTGACCCTGCTGCCTGCTTGCTTACAGTAGGAGTTTGGAATTGATCCTGTATATGAATTAGATCCTGCCTACTACAAAAAAATTGGCAGAGAATTCTTTTTAAAAAAACAACCAACCAACCCCCAGTGCTGTGGACAAAGCATTTGAGCTGAGTTTACTCTGCAATGAATTCTGATCCTCTTAGTGGAGGTAAAAAAATCATGTGAGAGGCTCTTCACTACAGCACCATGAATTTAAGGCTGTGTTGTTCCAATTAAGATTTTTTAAAAAATATTATGGTCTGTTTTGTTGATTTGTCCATTTAAAAACCCCCTATGTTCATTATTTTCTGTTGTTTAAAGGCCTATTTACAAATTCCCATTTAGTATAAGGGTTTGATGTTAGTTTAGAAAGAAAGGAAGTACAGGTTCAGTCACTGAGTTTGAGCGAGGCGTCTCCTTGCTGTAGCTGTCTTTTCTTTGGGAACAAATGCAAGGTTTATGGGCTGCCCTTCTGTGAGTGTGTCCTAACAGCTTTACCTTTGACCAGTGGGAGATCAGGTTGCAGGTGCCCACACCCCCAGCAGCCAGGGTCTGAACCCGTTGCCCGTTCCCAGTCCGGCTGGCAGCCGCAGGGGCGGGCGCCGCGTTGCCCCGGTCTCGTGCCTCTGCCCGTGCCGCCTGCCCCTTGCCCTAGGCTGGGTCCTTCAGGTCTGTGACCTGCATGGACAGCTCCCTGGTGTGCTGAGCCTGCCTGCGTGCCTCCTAGGTAGATGCATGCACGGGTGGTGCGTGTCTGAGATGGCTGCAGGTGTTTCACTGTCCAGCGCCTCTGTGGTTTTCGTTTATCTGCTGTTGTTGCACTTGCTGATGCAGGCAGTGCCACCTGAGAGCACTCAACTCTGCTCTGTAAGCTGAAGGCACATGCAATTTCAATGGGCTGTGCAGGACCTTGGCATTTTGCTAGGTAGGAACACAGCTCTTTAAAGGCAGGACAGAGGAATTCCAAAGTTTAAAGGTGACCTGTCTATTAATCTAGACATGCATTAATTACTAGACATGTAATGTGAAGTCCAAATTATTTTAAAATAACCTCTGATTTATCAGACTGAGGCATTTGGTCATCTTTATTAAGCTTAGATTAAAATCAGCATTGAATGGAAGTGCTTCTTAAACCACAAAGGGTGAACTTTCTCACTCTCAGCAGTTACTCAATTCTCTTTCAGGCAGCGGACTAGAAAGTTGCTGGGTATGTGTATCCTGCTTTAAGAGAACTGGGAGCAGGGAGGACTGTAGCCATAGAAGTCTTGTCTGCTTTCATACAACGGCACTTTTAGTCCAGTGATTACCTCTGCCACAAACCTTAAGTCTAACCCACATTTTCCCTCACAAACTTTCTCCCTAGTTTATCTTCTGATGTCTGTCTGAAAGTGTATGAAGCTTTAAGGAGACAGAGAAGCAGTGTCTACAAAGAGTCTTTGATTATTTTTTGTTGTTTTGTGGGGGTGAGTTTCATGTAAATTCACCCCTTGGGTTCAGCTGCTTTACTCGCCCTCATTCTCCCGTGTCAAACCTTAGGAAGACACAAACTTTGAACCCCCAGCTGTTGAAGGACTTTTCTTTCCAAGACTAGGATTCCACTGACAGCTGAGCCTGAAAAAACCCTCAATGTCTCCAGATTAGAAGACAACATATATTTTTATAGAAATGTAATTGTATATTTTAAAAACCGATTTCCTGCAGCTTCTCCACGTGTTTTTCCCCTTGTAGTTCAGATTTGATATAAACTTTTTTGTGTTCATTCTTTTTATGTTCTGTTTTTAAATTTGTAGTCAAAGCTTTGGTGTACTGTACAGGAGCAGTCAGCCTTTGTAATTACTGTATAAATGCTTTATAATAAAGTTTATTACTTTTATTTTAACAAGTGAGCAGACACTTCCTTTTGTGTGTTTGCTGCCTAGGGCACCTTTTAAAAGACTGTTACATGTTTAAAATGTACATATATAAATATATTTACCTGTTGTTGTACAGTTGTGATAGACTGGACTGAATTTATTTTTTGTGTGCTTTTTTTATAAAATATTAATACACTAAAGGAAATCTTGCTGATGTGATTGTAATGTACTATGTAACTTATTTACTTAATATCCTCTATATATCTAAAAAACCTTTTATTAAATGAGGTTTGAAAAATATAGTTGGATAGCTGAGTTTGTGGCTGGCAGGAGGGAGCGGCCGGGGGGGCTGGGGGTGGATGGTGCCTGTGGCACGTCCTGCAAAGGAAGCGGTTTTGAGTCCTTCCAGCTGCTCTGTGCTCTCATCATACCCACTTGGGTATTTTCCTTCCGCAGCAATCCCTCAGACTGCTTCTCAGTGTAAACTTCTCCCCGAATTCAGCAGCCTGCAATGTGGTTTGTGTCTTAGAGCCAAGAAAGCAGCTGGCAGATGCAGCTGCGGCTGCCTCGCAGACGGGTCGATGGTGTGTGTGCCCCCTCCCAGGACAGCAGCGACCTTGGGAGCGTGGTGGAAATGAACAGGGAATAGCTCTAGGTCTGCCGAGCTGTAAGTGAGGCCAGCTGGCTTCTGGCACTACCTGAAAAATCAGCAAAGGAAG
>NW_008605060.1:0-2935 GCF_000691845.1 Merops nubicus | reverse complement strand
CAGGAATAACTTTGTCCCTCAGGGGCCGGTACCGAATCTGAGCTCCCAGATGGCTGTGGTGGGAAAGCAGAGACTGAAGAAGGTCCAGAGCTGCTGGAAGAAGAGTGAATGTTTTCCTGCTGTTTAGCAGCCGAATCTTCTGGTTGTGGAAACAACCACCCCAGTCCTAAATCATATTGCACCAGATGTTTCAATGGTAGGGTTTAAAAAAAGGTTTAGAAATCCCATCTTCAAGGTCTTGTCAACTGAATCTAAGGGGTTTTTTTAAACATACTTTGTTATGCAGCACCAATCTCACTTTCTCTGGCAGTAGCTGGATCTCTGGCTGTGGATTTTAAATACTAATGTGCTTTCACCTGTTCTCAAACCAAAGGTTCCTTGTGTTTTGGTAGTCACCTGTTTAGCCTAGTTAACTAAAACAGTTGCTGCTCACAGCTATGGGCACCAAGTCTTTAAAAGCTGCAAATATTTCCCTGTGTAAAGCAGATGGTAGAAGAGTGGATCAGTTAGTGGGTAGATCAGTAACTGGCCTAGATTTCAGTTAGTCTCTAAGGCAGCCCAACGTTTTTCCCTGTAGTTGTTAATTTATGCTGACAAGTTTTCGTTTCGATATTCTTGGCAGAGCTGGCAGGAGAAGGACTCAGCCCAAGGTGCTGAAACGCTCTTTTCTCAGCTCGGCGTGGAAGCTCTGGCTTCAAGTGACCCCCGTGGATGTGGCAGCTGATCAGCAAGAGCATTTGGAGAAATAAGTGGTGTTTTAGTTGGTAGGCAAAAGAGACAGGGATCACTGAAGCCTTCATGTCAGACAGCAGACCAAGACTTTGTTTCAGGCTTTAATTATGTTTTTACCTCCCTGCCAAAGCCAACTGGCAAGAGTGCTGAAGGTTGACTATTTTGTACTAAAACAGGGAAAACAAACTTTGGATGATCAAAAAAAATCACAAGCTTTGGGTTTATAGTTTTCATCTTTATGGTTTTCATCTTTTTTCAGTTGGTGGATCCAAGCCAAATAACTTCTGGAAGTTATTTCAACTACTAAAAAAGACCTTATGAAGCATTTTAAGGATTACTAAGATTTGAGTTAGTGGTATTCTAGTGGTTAGAGGAATTCTGCAGTAATTCCCTACGTGTTTTTTAAACAGTGTTACAACCACCATGGCAAGATGTTGTTCTTGTCGTTATTGAGGCTGACTGCTATGGTCTGTGGGGCAGAAGGCTCTGTCTTTACTTCTGAGTTTTGAAATTTCAGTGACACTGTCAACTGAAGGCTAAAGTTTCTGTTACAGAAGCTTGTTATATGTTATGTATTAAACTGTCTGGGTTTAATGGAATTGATAGTATACTGCTGTTAACAGAACTTAAAGTGAATTAGCAATTTTGTACCTAAGGAGGACTGGCCATTTAACTTCTTTGGATTTTCTTCCCCACACAGCAGTAGTAGACTTTCCTCTTGGGACCCAAGAACAAAGTCTGACAACCGATGTCTTAAAAGACCAAAAAATATTTGTGTATCAGGTGACAACAATCACAATGTTCCGGCAGTTTTAAAGTCCGAGTTATTTTCTATTCTAAAATATAGAGGCAATAAGGAACAGCATTTACATACTATAAATACATTGCTCCCTGAGCAGCTAGGAAAGTTTAATGAGAATGAAATTTAATTTCTGAATGCTTTCCACAAGCTGAACTCTCATTACACAACAGTCAAAGACATTTGTATAAAATAAACGTTATATTATTTTTAAACAAGTTTCACAGAATAACATTTAGGAACATATGCCTAAATAATTTAAACACAGCAAATTCAACAGCTTGGTCATGCTACAAAATTACTGTATACAAAAGATAGCCAAAGGGGATGTTAAAAGTGCTTTCTTGCTTGAAGATTGTTCTAGATGAGTCTACTTTTAGTGTAACCTGAGTCATATGCTGGTTCTCAGGTCTCTTCTCACATTTTTCCAGCAGTTCTCAACATAATCACTGCATACATCAGCTCTTTGAAGAGAGGTCAGTGTGCTAACAAGCAAGTAAAAAACCTAGCTATTCCCTATCGCTGATTGAATTTGAGGGTGTTTCTCTAAGGAATAAAGTGGATGCTAATCCTCCATCATTTCACTGGGAAAAGCAGAATTCCACATGGCTTGCAAGTTTTACATGGGTGCTCTTTTCATCCATGAAAAATAATGTGCTTACTGCTTTATTGGACGTGGTGTGACAGGGAAGAGCAAAGGGTAACATGTTAGCTTATGTGACCTGATGTAGCACCATCACTATGCACATCATTTAATGCTTTAATTCTACCACCTGTATACGTCTTCCGCCACATCCAGTGCAACATTTTAAAGTGCAAATTTTAAAATTTAGGAAAACTTTAGTTATTTTGGAGGAGGAAAAGTTCAGGAGGGGTTGATTCGTTCTGAGAGTAATCATACTTCATCGGGCAAGGCAACCCTCCAACTCAGCTTTGAGCTGAAACATCTCCTGACAAACGAGAGCCACAGGTTGTTCTTTTCTTACTGTATTGTTTCACTGAGATTGACATACAGCTTTTATCAGAAGGGTTTTTAATTATATGCTAATTTATCACAGCATGAAGGGTGAAAGGTGGGGGAAGGCCTGTATGGTAAGCATCCCTTAATGCTGTTATAATTGTGCTCAAACTGGATGCACCATTCCTTCGATAACTGTTTTCTTTTTTGGTGGTATTTACAATGCAAGCCCTCCAAAAAAGAGCTTGAGAATGGGTGCTGTTAAATCTCTGAAAAGAGCTGCTGACAGTGAGCCACACAGTACACACAGCTCTACCCCAATGGCAAGAGGTCTTGGCCTGACTGCCACTGGTATAGCCTGCACTGGTCACTTGCAAAAGCCAGGAACTGCCCTCATCCCTCGCATCTCCTCAGTGGAGCTGGGGCTTCTTCCAGTCATGGCCACA
>NW_008605059.1:1442-1659 GCF_000691845.1 Merops nubicus | reverse complement strand
GCACCGTTGGCATCGCTCTGGTGACACCGTTGGTATCACCCCAGTGGCACCACTGGTATCAACCCGGTGACACCGTTGGCATCATTCTGGTAACACCATCAGTGTCACCGTGGTGGCACCATTGGCATCAACCCAGTGACACTGTTGGCATCACTCTGGTGACACCATTGGTATCGCCCCAGTGGCACCATTGGCATCAACCCCGTGGCATCGTCCG
>NW_008605059.1:0-1064 GCF_000691845.1 Merops nubicus | reverse complement strand
ACCATCGGTGTCTCCCCGGTGGCACCATTGGCATCAACCCGGTGGCATCATCAGTGTTGTCCCAGTGACACCATTGGTGTCGCCCTGGTGACACTGTTGGCATCACTCTGGTGACACCGTCAGTATCACCCTGGTGGCACCATCGGTATCAAACTGGTGGCACCATTGGCATCACTCTGGTGACACCATCGGTATCACTCCAATGGCACCATTGGCATCACCCCGGTGGCACCATTGGCATCACCCTGGTGACACCGTCAGTGTCACCCTGGTGGCATCATCAGTGTCATCCCGGTGACACTGTTGGTATCACCCCAGTGCCACCACTGGCATCAACCTGGTGGCACTGTTGGTATTGCCCTGGTGGCACCATCGGTGTTGCCCTGGTGGCACCATTGGTATCACCCCAGTGACACCATCGGTGCCATCCTGGTGGCACCGTTGGCATCGTGCCGGTGGCACCATCAGTGTCGCCCTGGTGGCACCATTGGTGTCACCCTGACGACACCATTGGCGTCATCCCAGTGGCACCATTGGCATCACCCTGGTGTCACCATCGGTGTCACCATCATTGTCACCACGGTGGGGTTGTGGTGTCACCAGTGGTGTCACCGTGGTGGGAACAATGGCACCGTGGTGGCACCCTTGGTGTCACCATCATTGTCACCAGGACCCCACCGTGGTGTCACCATGATGTCACCATGGGTGTCACCAGGACACGGCCGCTGAGGTCACCATGATGTCACTGTGATGTCACCGGTGGTGTCACCATGATGTCACCGTGGGTGTCACCGTGATGTCACCAGTGGTGTCACCAGTGGTGTCACGAGGACACGGCCGCAGGGCTGCTGAGGTCACCGTGACCTGGATGGCAACTGCTGAGGTCACCGTGATGTCACCATGATGTCACCAGTGGTGTCACCATGGGTTTCACCGTGATGTCACTGTGGTGGGTACAATGGCACCGTGGTGGCACTGTTGGTGTCACCATTATTGTCACCAGGACCCCACTGTGGTGTCACTATGATGTCACCATGGGTGTCACCATGATGTCACCAGTGGTG
>NW_008605058.1:62116-70737 GCF_000691845.1 Merops nubicus | reverse complement strand
GTCTGTCTCCCGCTGATTTTCCAACAGAGAAGGAAATAAGATACTACAAGAAGCATTGTAGTTTAGATTTTATGCTACATTGTGTTGGGGGAAAAAAGCATTCACCATGATGACTTGTTTCTTTTGATAAAAACAAGCTTTAAACACATACCAAACAAGGGCAACCTTCGCTTCTTTCCACATACATCAAAACAATGTGTTTGTATTTTTTTTCACTGGAGTTTTTTTTTGGTCCATATTTATATCTAATCTCAATTTCTCAGAGGAATTTGAGAAGCTAAACTGTCAAGTTGCAGTAGTTGGTATGGGTGTGATATTAACATCTTGCTTTGGAAAATGCCATATCTTTATGCCATGGAGTTATGCCCCAAGGCAGAGAAAAAAAAATCAGTTTGTTAGAAATGGGTAGAAACCTTTCACTGACACCCTAAAAGCTTTAAGGGCCAGATTCTTCTTCTGGAATGCTCAGCTTTTACAGGAAACCAGAAAATTTAATCGGTACCTGGGTGAGGGAGGAAAGCAGTTGATGTTGCATTTCATGAGAAGAAATTTACTGAAATACTTGTCTCAGGAAATAAGTTAAAGTAACTATCTTAGCTGCAAAAATCAAGCATATAGTTCTTTTAGCAAATCTGAAGGGAAATGGGAGAATCTCAAGTGATTAAGGTAGCTTGAAGTTGTGCATAGGACACGTCTAAATTTCACTAAGAAAGAGTCACCGCTATAGGTGCATTACTGAAATATTTTTGCAAATCCACAATAATCAAATGCAGTGAGAGTATTTGCTGCAGTTGGGTTTTGTTAAAGACATCAATGCATTAAAACCATGGGTAGGGAGTGGTGCAGACACTAACTAGGATCTAAGTGTTATTTTTTATTAACAAAATTTAATCAATCTTGGTTTTATTTTGGCATTTAATTTTGATAACACATAGTTTTATTTAAGTAAAGCCATATAATATGGTATTTTAGACATGTACGGAAGTTATTGCAGTGCTAATCTAGTTACTATGTGAAGTTCTGGTGTGTGCTATACCAAGTTGCTATTGAAGATGGACACACAGCATCTGTACAACTTGTGAATAAAAGAAAAAACATAATTTGTATTGTCTGTTTTCGTTAACTGTTATCCCCTACACTACAAAATAAGTGTCCTGATTTGGGCATCTGTATTTGTCCCACTAGTCTAAAGTTACTATAGTATTTTTTTTCAGGACAATGAAACTGATGCATTGCCAAACAGTGTCGTTTCCCCTTTTCTGATGTGTCAAACTTTTGTGCTGACATCTTTATACTCTCTGTAGTATTTACGATGGAGAAATTTGATTTTCTGATAGACTTTAGAATTAACAGTCAGTCTGTGTTGCTAGTTGATAGGAAGAAAAAACTATGAAAATGGGAAAAAGAAATCCTCTCCCTTGTTAATGGCCGTGGTTCAAGCCTGCTTTGTAACCTCTTTACTACTGCTCTGCAAATCTCGGCATATATGCAACATATCCATAACAACAGGTATAAGATCCTGTCTGTTTAAACAACTAGTGTCTAAGCACTCAAAAGCATTTCTCTGGTGACATCAGTGACGTGTGTGTACATATACATGTAACTTTAAGGAGAAGATGGCAAGTAACTCTTCTCCAGATGGCCTCTCAGTGAAGAACTTTCACTCGAAGCAAGTGAGAGCTGCTGTTAGGTGGATGCCTGTTTAGTTGAGAAATTTAATTTACTTACTTGGTTGACAACTACTTTAGAACCACAGGAGAAGCTGTCCTAATAGCTTTCGGTAATGGTTATGATGGTGTTAATTCCAGTGACTTTCCGTGCTCTCAGAAATAAGAAAAATAGGTTCCTCATGCTTTTAAATAGGGTTTTTCATGAAAATAAAACCTGCCTTTTCTCACCTCCCTTCCTACTTGTGTTGTCTTCATGATCATGAGTGGCATACAACATTTCTGTTTGGGAATTTGTCAGTCTTGCAGACAGTGGTTGTGGCCAACAATATGGAAATGTACCTCTTATCTTGCAGGTCCAAAGAAGTGGATCATAGCTCAAAAGCCTTTTTTGACTGAAATATTATCTTAGGATATTTTTGTGATTCTGGTTTTTATGTTTTTATCAACCATGAAAATGTTGCCTGGATTCTGGTCAGCACTGGTTTTATGGCTGTTCTGAGTAGAGAGTCGCATGATTGTTTTTCTGATGAAACTGTATGAATCTCAAGGATGTGTGGATTATGCATCTAAACTGATAGAAATAGGTGGGCCTTAAAAAGAGCTCTGAGGCTGAGAAACATCCCGAAGAACAGACCAGTACTTTGCTGATCGTTATTAGGGCTGTTGGAAGAACTGATACAGTTTTATCCTTTCTTAGATAGTCAAAATTGCTATGA
Source organism: Merops nubicus (assembly GCF_000691845.1). Taxonomy (NCBI): domain Eukaryota; kingdom Metazoa; phylum Chordata; class Aves; order Coraciiformes; family Meropidae; genus Merops; species Merops nubicus. The sequence goes on along the minus strand of NW_008605058.1, from coordinate 68,351 downwards.
AAACTGCATTGTTGTAAATACTTAATTCAAAACTGGTCAAGCTCTAAATCCTGCTGATGATAACTCTTGTCTATTTTAAAGAAGAAACTTAGAACTTTCTAGTAGATTCTAATCTTCTGCACTTGAACTAAGTAAACTGAAGTGCCACATTAAATGAGAACTACTCAAGAGGTTTGGAACATTTAAAACTTCATATCATAATTCTACAGTAAGGGTCCTACTTTCCTACAGCAGCTATTTTAAAGAGATGGTTTTACATTATCAGTATAATACCTGAGCTCCAAGGTCCAAGCTGTGCGTTTTGCTCTGGATTTGGTAGCTTTTATTGATGCAGGAAGGTGCCGTTTGATACTCTGTAGAAGATTGTCTCCTTAGAAAACTTCACTGCCTTTAGAAATGAGCCAAGAAAATAAAGGGTGTGGCTAAGCAAAGTTTTCTGTAACAGGTTTTAGGAAACTGCAGAAGACTCAGTTCTGGAAAGAAAACACAAGGGGGTTTAAGTAAGATGAAGGAAAGTTTCTAAAAGATGTGTCAAAATCATTACCGCTGTCTCTGACGCAGAATAATTGATGCCTCCATGAGTCTTTCAAAGTAGTGAATTTGGAGTCTGTATTAAACAGGACTTTAATATATAGATGTTCTGCTGATTTTCTGGAAGTAATAAGTCCAGGACTGTGACTGGATTTTAAATATTAATTGAAATAATCAAGGTTCCTTGAGTTTTTACAGGGAAAAACTTAACTTCAAATAGAACAGGTTTTTTACATCTAGAAAACAGTTACTTAGTTCTGGTTTAACAACATATCACTTTGACTGTTTTATTTACAGAGTTCCTAGTTGGAGTAAGGGTGCCATTTTTATTGGCTTAAACTTAAATTATAATAATATCATTATTAAATAATAATAATATAGTAGTTAGTGTATGCAGTTAAATAATACAACTGCATTCCTGAGATTTCTTATGTAGATTATCTGAAATTACTCTGAGGATTCCCAGGATTCTGGTGCCTCATTCCCTAGTTCATCAGATTCCTTATGGATATGTTTTTCAGATACTGGCAGAGATTAAGCAAGAATATTAAAATAATGAATTTATAGCAAAGCAGTGTCTCTGCCACTGATTTTCTTTCTCCCTCAAAGTCATTTTGTACTGTCTTTGTATTGAATATGCAATGGCTCTGCAACAACAGAATGGTGAATAAGTAGAAGTTCAATTTCCAGTGCAAATTTAAGCTAATGTGTTATGAATGGCAGTTTTCTTTCAACAGAACCTTACTAGGGATCTTCCTGCAGTTTTCACATTCAGTATGTGTTATCAGTTTACTTCTGTAATTGTGGTATTTACTTACATCTGGTGAAGATCCATGAATAAAGTGGGAATGACTGGATTTTGTCTTGTAGTGGTATTTCTGTGTGACCTAAAGGGACATTTCTTGGAAGGTCTAATATGGAAAAAAAGCTTGAAGATGAAACTCCAGAACACTTCTGTGAAGTTTTGAAATCTCTAGGTTAATTTGGTTTCTAGTTCTTTAATCATACTGCCACAGAGCTGTAAATGTACTGAGAAGCATAGTGAACAGGGAAAATGTCTGGAAGTCATGGGCTTCAATTTTCTGAAGACTCACAGTCTCCCTGCTCCAGCAAGCAATCTGTGGTCCTTGTCGTGGTAATATGGCACATTATTACTTGTCTTTCCCTCATGCTATTAATATGCTATGTTGGAAAGCACTGTAAGTAGGAAAAGTTATATATGGTCAGGCCAAGTTCACACGTTAGAAGTTCTGCAAGCACATATAGGTACAATAACCTTAAAAATGTATGTGAAGATGGACCACCAATCTTAACTCTTTCAATGTGAAATTCTATTAGTCCTGTCGGATGGTTTTCCTGGCCCTTGCTTTCAAAATCTAAAAATCCCATTCCCTACATTCTTGTTTCATGTCATTCTCTCTTTGTGAGAACCTGTATCACACAAAGTCTACCTAACTCAATCCTTTAAATACAGGATTTAAGAAGGAAGATGATTTCTTTGTAAGTTTTCTCTGCTCCTTTAGAGGACAGTGTTTAAACAGCATACTCAAATTACTTTGTTACCAGTATGAACAATAAAGCCTCTTTGCCATGGAATGAGTGACTAAATGGAGATCTGTAAGTACATGTCTGCTAAATCCAAAATAACTGTAGCTCTTCTGTTAAACTTCCCTCACTTCATCTGTGTGGTATGAAACCACTGATAAAGCATGTTATCTGTTCACACTGACTTCTTAAGGCTCTGTTATGTTCCTGGAGCACAGTATCTTTCTATAAATACAAGATCTTTGCAGTCACAAACTGCAGGCTTTGTTAGCCTTTCCAGATCTTGAGCTAAAAATAAGCTGGTGAAACAGATGGGAAAGTAAGACGCTAGATTTACTATATGGGCAAAGTGAAAGCTATTGGGTAATCTTAACTGCCAATTTTCATGCTTTCAAGCACTTCGTTTGAAATAAAAATTTATATCTCTAATACCATTCACTTAGATCCCTATACCATTCTTATGGTTTTGTACTTGTAACCTTGATATTAGAAGGTTTTTATATTTTTGAGTTTGTAAATTTGGTGATATTAAAGGACAATCAAGTGCCTATTCTTCATCTTACTAAGATATATAAATCAGTCATCTGTCATTACTGGTTCAGCTTGCTTCTGCTTTACCAAGCAGGTGATTATAGTAGATGAGGTATAAAGAGCAGACTAACTAAAGTTTAACTAAAAAATGCAAAGTGAGAGGAATAAACTTTTGTTTCTTTTAACCTAGTACTACACTTCTAACACTTGTTTATGGGCAAGCAAGTACTTGGGTGTTGGTTGATAAAAAGCTCAATGTGCACTGGCAGCTCAGGAAACCAATTGCATCCTGGGCTGCATCAAAAGATGTATGACCAGCAGGTCAAGTGAGGAGATTCTCCCATTGTACTACACTCTCGTGAGACCCTACCTGAAACACTGCATCCAGCTCTGGAGCCTCAAGCATAAAAAGGATAGGAACCTATTGGAGCAAGTCCAGAGGAGGACCATGAAGATCATCTGAGGGCTGGAGCACCTCTGCTATGAGGACAAGCTGATAGAGCTGGGCTTGTTCAGCCCAACTGAGAAGAGAAGGCTCCAGGGACACCTTAGAGCAGCCTTCCAGTACTTAAAGGGGGCCTACAAGAAAGCTGGAGGTGATCTATTTATATGGGCATGTAGTGATAGTACAAAGAGGGTAGATGTAGATTAGATGTAAGGAATAAACGCTTCACTATGAGGGTGGTAAGACACTGGAACAGGTTGCCTAAAGATGTTGTTGATGTCCCTTCACTAGAATTGTTCAAGGCCAGGTTGGATGCGGCTTTGAGCAACCTGGTCTAGTGGAAAGTGTCCCTGCCCGTGGGTGGAACTAAGTGATCTTTAAGGTCCCTTACAACCCAAGCCATTCTGTGATTTACGCTTTCTCAAGCATTGCAGAAACAGGTTTTCCAGAGATACATTTTTTTGAAAGGTTTTTTATTATTGAGCACTGTAGAGTTCAGCTTTTCTTTTCTGGTCATAAACTTTGTTAGACAAAAAGAAGTCATTTTTTCATTTGATTGTTTTGATGAATTAAAAAATTATAGAAGTAAACTTAGTGTCATCTTCTAGGCTTGTATATTCATCTGATAAAAGTCTTAAAGAAGCGGAGGAGCTGGCTATGATGAAGAAAGTATCTGAACCCAAATTAATACAAGAAAACAACACTGCTACTCTTCAGAATGCTCAGACAAATGTAAATTGTCTTGGAGATGGCAAAACACCTGTTGATCAGAATACTCCAAGTAGACCTGTGCAGAAAGAAGCTGCTAGTTCACCTTGTATTGAAGAGGAAATTCCCGAAGTAGTTGTTGATGCAGAAAGCAACAAAAGCACTGCAGGTAGGTTTGGAACTATACTTTTGTTGCTTTTTTTTTTTTTCCTTTTCAGTAATTACCCAAAAAAATTACTTACACAGATGTAAAAATGCAGGCAAAAATGAAAGCTACTGTTACAACACAGCTTTCCTGTGGTTACCTCATTCTCTCACACTTTCGAAAAACGAACTGCTGCAGATGTTTGGCAGCAGTGTTTCCCAGCCAATGTGTAGCATAATACATCTGGTGGGACTTGCCAGGCATCAGGCATGTTCATCAGTACTGTGTCCCATCTTTTCTCTGTAATAGAGCAAACTTGAGTCCTCAACACGTGGGACATACACAGAGCACAATCTGGCCATTCCTCTCCTTTTCTAGCAAAGTCCACTAGTTCACCATTGTTTTACAAGGATTTTGGAATCTTTCAGAATCTTCCCTATTGCAACTGTGAATTAAGTAAGTAACACAGTTGCTTAAGAGAAATGTGTGACTGCATCTACACCAAAGGTGTTGACTTTTACAGCTGTGTCATTAAGATAGGATCAAGCTACAAATCTGTTCAGGCAGAAGCTTTTAGCACTACATGACCCTGAACTTCTTCAGAGTTTACTTTTTTTTAATGCAGAAGTACCAGATCTCTGTAGAAAAAATGAGCTGGCTACATAATCTTACTGAAGGATAACTGTGGCACTTCTGTAGATCTCAAATCACATATGAAGCACGGGTTAAATTTCTGATAGCTCCAGTCAAAATGAGAAGCAAAATGCAAGGCCTGGAAAAATCTTTCAAGGCAAATTCTAGTCTGAATATGCAATATTAAAAAATTTCATTATGTCAGATTCTTTTTTTCAAATATTTTAAGTTGTATGTGTACTGTCAGTAGTCTAGTATACACTTGACCAGGTGAAAATAGCTATTCCTATCCATCTGCAGGTAACTCCAAACTAGAAACTGCATCTGTGTTAGGAGAAGATTTAATGATGCTCTACAACAATTGCTGTTGTCCAGATATTAGTGTTTGTGTAGAAGGCAAAGACTTTCAAGCTCACAGGTAAATAAGTAATTACTGTAAAGTTTTCAACCAAAATACTTCCATTATAAAGTGCTGCTGGTCCTCTATGTCTATAGTAAGTTATTACTGGTGCTGTTATCTAGCTGTGAGCCTCTTAGTTCTTAGATATTACATGAGAAGTGGCCGTGCTTTGGTATTAATGAAAATTAATCTCATTAACAGCAACTATTGTGAAAACAATTACATTTTTAGCTTTCTAAGATTGCCATTGTAAATTCATTATATGAGTTGATAAGTGTAGCCATATATGAATATACCCGTTTAGGTTTTCCTTGCTAACCTTTTAAAATAATTGTGTTCTCTGAAAAAAATGAAAAGTCTATTAATAAACTATACAGCTATTAAAGCTGAATAAAATTACCATACATGTAGAAAAATTCTGGAGTATTTTTTTTCTGCTTTTCAGAGTATGCCCATACAGAATCTGGTTTTACTTTCATTACTTCAGTCATGGGCATGTAAAGACTGTCAGCAGCTTTTATTAGATCTGAAGTCCAAGACCATTTAGGAACTTTGGCTTATTGGACTTATGTAGCTTGGGAAAGCAAATTAAAGTGTCAGTACCATTCCTTGAACCTTTGATATGAGTCTGTTTGCAATTGAGATAACAAACTAGACAACCTGCATTTTGTTCCCTTTTGACTATATAAATAACTGAGAGAGACTATAAAAAAAACTCCACTACTTTTAGTATTTTCTCAACAGAAAACCAGTGTGGGAGGTTATACTACTGACATTAAAAATATATTTACAGAAGATATGTTGCAGTATTGTGGGTGGGTTATTTTATTTTTTTAAAATAATAGAATTAGGATAAATACAAAATTTCCAGAATGTAGTGTGGTTAGTCATGTTTGTTTCTTCTGGTAAACACTGTAAGACAAGACGTTCTCACGTCCATAAGTCTGAGAAACAAATACTTCAATGGAAAAAGGAAGTCAATGAAAAGTCTCAATCAGCAGAGCTTCTTTAATTTAGGCCACTCTCTGCCTGGAGCTATGTATCTTGTCTAGCCAGCATCAAAAAAAATGGCAGCAAATTAGAAAGAAGACAAAGATGTTCTGAAACAGGCATAAAACTTACTTGTTTTAGTCCTGCATCATGTGAACAGCAGGAGTCAATAAGGGAAATCTAACTTTGGGTATAATTGTGATGTAAGCACCATATGATTTACTTATTTTAAGTTGGGGTTTTTGTTTGTGTTTTTTTGTTTTTTTTTAAGTTCTCAAACAGGACACCGTATAAACCCCTACTCTTT